>NC_092230.1:27858854-28158854 GCF_036320965.1 Panulirus ornatus | reverse complement strand
GTGCTGTCAGTGGATTGAATCAGGGCATGTGAAGCGTCTGGGGTAAACCATGGAAAGCTGTGTAGGTATGTATATTTGTGTGTGTGGACGTATATATATACATGTGTATGGGGGTGGGTTGGGCCATTTCTTTCGTCTGTTTCCTTGCGCTACCTCGCAGACGCGGGAGACAGCGACAAAGCAAAAAAAAAAATATATATATATATATATATATATATATATATATATATATATATATATATATATATGAATGATATATTCAAACTTGTTGCTTGTAGTGTGTTTTACATGACCAAATATTTTCTACTCATCCAAGCACCATTCCAATGACTTCTTCAAACCACATAGCTTTCTGACATCTTAGTTTTATCTATCCAGCTAGTTCCATCCATATTATGTGAGTTATCCATCTCTGATACTCTTAATTTTTAACATGTCCCAACCTGTAAACACGGGTTTCATATTTATTATAGTAACTCTGAGTAACTCGTTCATCTCCGTACAAATCCTCTTTTAACAGTGATAGCTACTATCTCTGTAAGTGTTGAAAATGTTATTTTTATTTTTTTGCCTTATTCTAAATATTATTTTAGTTATTAAGCAAGAAATAATTGAATTTATATCATATGCATCTTAAATTTTTTTTTTGTGTATGTGTTCTTAAGGTTCTTTTTATTGTCTCTTTTCATGTCTTTCTCATTGTCAAGTTATCTTGTTCCAGTTGAGTTGCTGCCAAATCATTTAGTCAAAGCAACCTGTTCATTTTTGAGCAGTTGCTGTAACATGGATGGCTTTCTTGGAGCATTGTATGTTATAAATTCATTCAAATTCATGTGAATGATTTGAAATAATATATCTATTACTCTATTGCACTGGAAAAGCTCTAGCTTCTCAGAAAAGTCTGCCACAGATGAAAGAAGTAAACACTGCTGCAGAAAGGGTTAGAATCAGTAAAGCAGCTTTTCAAAATACATCTGATTCCCTGCTTCTGATAATTATAATTGTGAAACATCACAGCATGAAAAATATTTAATGCAATAATGAAATATTACACTTTGAACGATTGCAGTTATGTGAGAAATAGTTTCATTCTACTTGCATTCCAAGAAACAAATTTAACAGCTTATGGAAATATTGAAAGTGCCTCAGGTTAATTGATTTTGAGTCTGACAGTGTGAAAGCTTGTTTTTTTAGCTAATATATTGAAGAGGTTTTTCTGTCCATGTGTATGACTGTCTTAAGACATGGGCCCAGAGAGTTGGTTTCTTTGAAATGTTTGCTAACTTAATTATGATTATGTCTATTTGTATCGTCTTTTTTTTACTTAATATATTTCAAGAAATTAATATAACTTATTGAAACATCTGATCTTCCTCAGACTGATGAGAGCACCTTTGACAACCCTGGCATGATTGAAGAAAATGTGGAGAATTATAAGCATACTTACCGCCTCATTAGTATAATTAGCCACTTTGGTCTCACAACTAATACTGGTGAGTCATGATATGCTCAATTTTGTAATAGAATAGATATTTTGTTTATCATTTTTTTCCCCATGTTAGTAGCACCAGGAAACATATAGACACATCCACTCACATGCACACATATATGTACATACATGTACATATTTCATATATGCACGCCCTGTCCTGCCAGTGTACAAAGGCAAAGGGGATACAGGTGAGTGTTCAAACTACAGAGGCATAAATTGTGTGGTTTCAGAAGTGGTAAAGGATATGTGGATCAGGTGTTTGCTTTGAAGAATGTATGCGAGAAATACTTAGAAAAACAGATGGATTTGTTTGTAGCGTTTATGGGTCTAGAGAAGGAGCATGATAGGGTTGATAGATTCTTTGTGGAAAGTCTTAAAAGTATATGGTGTGGGAGGTAAGTTGCCAGAAGTTGTGAAAAGTTTTTATCAAGGATGTAAGGCATGTGTATGAGTTGGAAGAGAGGAGAGTGATTGGTTCCCAGTGAAGGTCAGTCTGGCAGGGGTGTATGATGTCCCCATGGCTGTTTAATTTGTTTATGGTTGGGGTTGTTGGGGAAGTAAATGCAGGAGTTTTGGAGAGAGGGGCGAGTAAGCAGTCTGTTGGGATAAGAGGGCCTGAGGAGTGAGTCAGTTGTTGTTTGTTGGCTTCTGCTGATACACTACTGGTGGCAGATTTGAGTAAGAAAATGCAGAGGTTAGTGATGAATTTGGAGAAGCATGTGAAAGGAGAAAGTTGAGTGTAATTGTGAATAAGAGCAAGGTTATTAGGTTCAGCAGGGTTGAGGGACAAGTTAGTTGGGATGTAAGTTTGAATGGACAGAAATTGGAGGAAGTGAAGTGATTTAGACATCTGGGAGTGGACTTAGCAGTGAATGGGACCAATGAAGTGGAAGTGAGTCACAGGGTTGGGAGGGGGCAAAGGTTCTAGGAGCAATGACAAATGTGTAGAGGAGGAAACATTATCTCGGAGAGCAAAGATGGGTATGTTCGAAGGAATAGTAGTTCCAACAATATTATATGGATGTGAGATAGGGTTGTACAGAGGAGGGTGGATGTGTTGGATATGAAATGTTTGAGGACAATATGTGGTGTGAGGTGGCTTACTCTCAGTTGAAGTGGAAGTGGGCTTTTATTTCTTTCCATTTATCTTTACTTATTGCCTCAGAAACCTTTGGATGGTGGAGCTTCCCTTTTTTATACATATGTGAGTTAGGCATCTTTACCTACCAGTGACATGGCAAGTAAGGTGACAAAGATTGTTTTAGTCCAAACTGACTCAAGCCAATGATTTTTGTAAGAAATTTTTTGAAACGAGAGAGAGAGATGGATTGCACAAAATTTTTATGTGCAAGAGGATTTGAGACTAAAAAGCCACTTGGGTGTGTCTCAAAACTGTATGGAAACCTGCCAGATGAAACCAGAGAGGATTTCACCTCAATTTCTTGACTTGAATGACTCTATTTTTAAAGCCAAGTCCCATGTTGTAATTCAGTTTCATACTCACTGATGAGATTCTGCATTCAGTTCATTTTCATAAGGTATTTAATGATTTCCTTTGAAACATGGGTTAGAAATCATTTTTTGATATTTTTCATTTCATTGGAAAAATTAATTCAGGTATTTATGTGTGTGAAGGAATTATTTTATCTTCCACATGAAGAAATGAATCTCATACATAACCTACTTTTTTCTTGTAACATTTATGTATGTAAATGAATATCTCATTATAGACATCGCTTTGTTCATTTTCATCAGTTTTGTTTTTCCCAGCTTCAGCAATATGCGGCAGAATGTGCCAGTCCAAAAAAAAATTGGAATATCAAGTTCTTGTTTGAAAAGTAAATGAAACAGATAGCTTATTTTCTTTGATATCATTAACTCTTATATATAAAGAGATTTGCTAAGGTAAGAGTTCATAGTTGATATAAAAACTATTAATCATGATAAACCTTTTGAAGAAGATATGGAAATTCAAACAAGGATTAATGTGGCATCATCCACTGCTGTTACATGTCACTGAACAACATGCCATTTATTGCCAGATAGCAGTTTTGATGCACCTTAGAATGTTTATCCAGTAGATTGTGCTTAATGTGGTATAGTCATTAACAGCTGTTTAAACTGTGTTTTTTTCCCCTGGTTTCTTTCTGTTTCAAATGTGATGATAATGTTATGCTAGGCATTGGGTTAAGGTTAACTTTTTTGCATGTTATAATGAGATCAAGAATTACATTTGGAAATACAAGCCTTCTTTATTTTGCAGGTCACTACGTTGCTGATATTTATAATTGTGAAGAAGATAGCTGGTTTCATTATGATGATGAATGTATTGCACAAATTCCTGAGTCTGTTGTCTTTGCTGAAGGGCGGCAAAAGAATGGTTACATCTTTTTCTATATGCATAAGTAAGAAGTCTAAAATTTATGGTTTTCAGAGAGCTGGTGTAAATCTGTTCAGTTTTATTTTTAAACGTAAAAAGGGATAATGCTTGTAAATTCTTTTTTAGTTTTATTTTTAAATGTAAAAAGGGATAATGCTTGTAAATTCTTTTTTTTTCAGTATTTTAAAACTTTGGCATATAGACCACTAGCCAGTCCTATATTGGTATATAGACCACTAGCCTTAATTCCTTTGCTGTACACTCTTCCTCTATTTTATCTAACCTTTAAAATTTCCATCACATTTGAAACTACAAATATATCTAATGTCTTTGATGTATTTCATCATTGATAAGTAGTTCACATTTCATATTTTTTGTTAGGGTGCTTTATGTAATGCCCTAGGTGGGTGTGTTTTATATTTCCAAATGTGCAAGCTTATCATAAAAATGTTTCTGGTGTAAATGAATAAACTTAACTTTTTTTGCATGCCATCTTCACGTAATTGATTACCATGATTACAGTTGTTCGTGTGCTGCTAGTTTATTATGGTTAATTTTAAGTTTTTTGAGTAGTTCATGTATAAACAAGTTATTTAACTAGCAAAAGGCAATTACAGTCATTCTAAATCTTGTGTGACTACACATGAACTTGTTTGCTGTCACTCTGCTCACTTCTAATGAGGTTCTTTAATGTTGAGTGCATAATTGCCTATCCTGCTGTAGTGAGACAGCATTAGGAAGAAATGAACTTTGGCCTTATTTACTTACATCCAATTCTTAGCTGTCATGTATAATGTCCCAAAACCAGAGATTATCATTCACAGCCAAACTTCACAGACTACTTCAAGGTTTCCCATGATTGACTCAAATGCTCTGGCTCAGCCTAATAACAGCATAGCCAAATCTCTCCAATTCATTCCGTTCAGTTGCACAATATCCCAAATCCTCTCATGCCATTCTACATCTCCTTGGATCTCTTTGGTTTCCTCCCTCCACTTCTTAAATGTGTATCTCTGTTATTCTCTCCTCGTTAATTCTTTTCGTATGCACGTACCAGTTCACTGCATATCCTGGCCAGCCTATCCAGTTAGACTGCCACACCTTTACGACACACATTGTTTCCTACACAATCAACTCACTCCATATCATGTATCGACCTGTCATATCATTTCCAGCACATCCATCCTCTTATTTATAGCCCAAGATGAACATCCAGGTAATACTCTCAGGACTAATTTACTTTCAAACAGTAATTCATTTTCATTAAACTCGATTGCTCTTTCCAGTGTCAGCGAGGTAGCGCCAGGAAACAGTTGAAGAAAGACCCATCCACTCATTTATACATATATACATACACGTCTACATAATCATACTTACCTTCATCCATTCCCAGTGCCACCCTTCCCCACAGGAAACAGCATCGCCATCCCCTGCATCAGCAAGATAGTGCAAAGAAACGGATGAGAAAAGGTCACAAACATTCACACTCTGTCTCTAGCTGTCTTATGTAATGCACTGAAATCACAGCTTCTTATCCACATCCAGGCCCCACAAACATGTCCATGGTTTATACCAGACATTTCACATACCTATCTTTATCCTTTCAGACCCACCCTTTGCCCAAAGACTTTTGCATTTACCTCCCTCACCACCCCATCCAGAAACAGCTTTAAAGACCATTATGACATCACACATCCTTAACACTGATCTTTTTTATCAGGCACCACACAGCCTCATCCCTTCCTCCCGGCACATATACCTTACTCCAAGTTAAAACTCTCCACAGCTTGGTATAACTTTCCATTCTATCAATCTATCCATCTATATTTCTGATGCCTGTTCCCTTCAGGGACTCCCTTAAGGGGATGGCTACAGAAAGTCTTCATAACTGGTGGAAGTCCATTGTCGCTTTTAGTCTTTAGTGCCTCACTTGCCATTTACCCCGTATACTCAATAGCCCCTCTCATAAGGTATCTGTTACCCCCATCTTGTGCTTTCCTCAGATCCATAAATTCCATGTAAAAGTCAGTATTTTCCAATTATTTCTTACACAAATACACACAGTATTCTGAGTAAAACTCTGGTCCACACACCCTCTTTAACTCCAGTTAATATCTTACTTCAAACTTTCCTTTGTGCCTGTCCTGATGGTGCTTACCTCTCTCTTCTGCATGTATTATTTCAGCCATTGTTTTTCATGATTTTTCTTACTGTCTCATCCACTAAAGCTTGCAGTAATGGCATGTGATTGGCTTCTGCTTTCCATGGTATCTGTGTGAAAACAGGCTACAAAGGGATTGACTGTTGTGATGCTGTTCCTCCTTTCCTACGACAAATAAGTTATGGTATTTTCTTCCTTTTGTCTTTCTTTCCATAACCTGTGTAGAGACAGGCTACAAAAACCTGTGTAGAGAGAGGCTACAGGAGGAATGAATATCATGATGCTGTACCTCCTTTCCTAAGACATAAGTTATGAAATTTTCTTCCTTTTGTCTTCCCTTCATTCTGTAACCTTCTTTTTCTTTAAAAGTCAGGTCTGCAAGCACCTGAGGAGCTCTGATTAATCCCTATTGTAATTTTCTCTGTTTTTATTTTTCATCCAACATGACCATGAGTAGGTTATTACATTTATTTTACCCATTCTATGTCATTTAATAAAAAATCCTTTATCTTAGTTTTTCTTGCACATTCCTAGTCTAAGATCATTATTAGTAAAGGTTAACATGAGCTTGATAGTATAGTCATACAATTTGATAAGTCGCTATTAACAAAAATCACTTTTAACAAGTCTTACTTCATGTGCTTACTATTTATATTCATTCTTACCATGTGCTGAAAACTTATGAAGACCTAATTAAGATTTTTTATATTTTTCAGGGATCTCTTCCAGAAGATGGAAAAGAAGTCTAAGTCCAGTAGATAATAAAGGACCAGATTCTATATTGATCTATATGTTTACAATATATATTATTTAAAGGTAAATCTACATAAGATGAGCTAGTTTGAAAACTGAGAAAATGTAGATACAAACGAAATTTTTTTTCACAAAATAATTATGCAACATATCCAAAATTATTGTGCAACACATCCAAACTGGAGTAAAGATAAAGCATATACCAAACTTGTATATTACAGCTGATGAAACCTCTTAAAGCCTGACTGGTTTACAAATATAGTTGTTGCAAATGACTAGAAATAAAATGAAATATTCATCAGTTACTGTAAATGTCTGTAGTAACTACAGTTTCCTTTCTTTTGTTTATATATATATATATATATATATATATATGTGTGTGTGTGTATATATGAATATAATATATAGATATTTAATGTTTTTGGATTGATTGTGGTGTGTCGTTAATATGTTTTACTTCATAGTATTCTGGAGCAATGTAAATATTGTACAGTTATCACATAAAGTAGTACTATACATAAAATTTTCCATATTTATACTGTTGCACCATGGCGCACAAGTAATTTTTTCCTCATTCACTTGTGCATAAGTACATTAACCCAAACCCCTTTATTTATAGATGATAACAACGATCCATATCTTCAATTATTAATGATGACAATGACCCAAACCCTGTTCATGTATAAATGATAACGACCCCCACCACTATCTGTTAGATGTTAGTGTCAAGAACAGAAGACTGAGCCAATGAGGAAAAATCCTCTCTTTGCTCCTTCCTCCGTTCTTCCAATTGGGAAGTTTTATTACAGGAAGTAAGGACTTCCAGCCCCCTCACTCCTGCCCCTCTTAAGTCAACTTTTATGACACAGGAGGTTCATGGGTTGTAGTCTTTCTCCCAGTCCCAAGGGATAATGTATAGCAGTAATTGTTAAAATTATGATTAATTTTAAAGATTAATATGGCAATTCATATTAATTTAGCCTGTCAGTACCAGTGATAAAAAGCTAATCAAAATAATTTTTCTTAAAAAAATTTGACTTTTGCTGTGTATGTATGATATTGAAAGAGTACTCTGAAATCCATAAGTTGGAATTGCCATATATGGAAATTGATGGGAAATACAGTTTATGTACAATTACATAAAGTATTTACTGAAGCTGTAGTATACGAATGACGAAAGCTTCAAAACCTGAAGCTTACAGAATATGGTTGAGTTGCACTAGATTAAACATGACAAAAGTGAACAAATTCAAGAATTACTGTAATGTTAGTTTCCTGACTTTTTTGTTTAAGTAAATTTACCTGTGTGTGTGTGTGTGTGTATATATATATGAACATGATGTATAGATATTTTAATTCTTTTTATTTCATCATTGTAGCAACTACATAATTGCAGGATGAATATGAAGTGAGCAATTTAAGTAAAAAAAATTTGTGCAATATACATTTTGAGTTACATACTGAGCAGTATTTGAGAATCATCAAAAGGTGGTTCTACAAATGTTTGGTATTAGAGTTTTTTATTCCAATAATCAAACTGGTCATTGTTATCGTAAATCTGGACTAAAATAAACCTTGAAGTGCACCATCTTCTTTTTTAATTCATTGTAATCACAAATATTAAAAAAATTAAGTTAAAATATGAAGTAATTGTAACAACTTTTGTCATTCACTTTGGTATTACATTTGTGCACAGAAAATTTTAAACATAATTTAATAATGGCTAAGAAGATATTTCCAAAATTATAGAATGGTTACTGTGGCTGTATTGGTAAATTGTCATAAATGATTTGTCTTTTGTTTAGGTGATGCACTGTTGTCTTAGAATAAGGGAAGACATACAGTCGTATCTTTCTCAGCAAGAAAATACACTTTTCATTTTCATGCATAATTCACTTTTCATTTTCATGCATAAGATGTACTTAGCACACCATATTCTCTGTTCCTACATACACTTGATGCACGTCAAATCTTGCAAGCGAGTGGTGTTTGGATTAAGTTATGTTTTGGAAGTGTCCTTAAGAGAGTTCTCAAGAGTTAACTCAAACTGTACAGTGGAAATGTGAGCAATAAGATATGCAGGTAATATCTGTCTGTCTTTATCTTTAATGCCCATTCCCTCAAGGATCTCCCATCAAGGGAATTGCCATGGCAGAGAGTCCACTTACCCCTGTCCATGCATACCTCCCTTGCATACACCATTCTATGCATTCTCCCACTATGTCTCTCCCTCCAGTACTCTTCCACTGTATTTCCCCATACTATCAAACTCTTGTAAACTTCCCATCTAGAATTCTTCCCACATGCCCAAACCACCTCAAAGTATTACATTTCACCCACTCACAATTCAGTCCCTCAGCATTCCCAGCCATACCATGTCTCTCCATACACCCCCACCTTACTTTCTTCATTCCATCTAGTCATACTAAGTGCTCCTCTTAAATAACATTTCCACAGCCAAGACTCAACCCCCATGACCTTTGTCACAAAGGTATACAAGTAACCTGTGATGATTTCAGAAGAAATTGAAGGTTGATTGTAACCCAGTGTGCTACACAGACTCTAAGTTGTGCTAGTGTGTTCCTAATGTTTATGAAAAATGTTCTCAGCATCCATGATTTCCCTTGTTCTTGATAACAACCACATTGGTGAAGTAAAGTACCTCTTCTTTTTTGACTTGTTCTATAAAGTTTCTTGTTTTTGTCCTTTAGTAGATCTGTATCTGTTTCAAAGAAATTGTCTTTGACATTATCAAAGTGATTAATAAGATTGTAAGCTGTAATCACATCTCCCTTTGCACACTGAGCTGATATTCTCATCCTGTTACATGGCTTTTTTGGATCACCTTTAGCAAATCTGTTCCAAAGCTGGTTAAGCTAAATGTGATCCATATTCTAATTATGGTCAATTTAGTACATTAAGATATTTTTTTACATATTCATGTACATGAAGGCAGTTTTGATTATTGATAACTATAATTTTCCCATTGTACAAATCTCTTGTAGTGTTTTAATTACAGAGTGATACACTTACCCTCCTACCCAAAGTTCTTTTCGCAAGTAGATTCCTTCCAAATAAAAGTAATTACCTGGCCTCCTTCCACTGTTTCCCTTCTTTTTAATTAATTTGCATTTGTGTCCCATTTGTCAAAAGGAATAAAGAAAACTAAAATTAAATGTGAAGTATTATTTAACAGAGTATAGATAGGGCTTGGATGTGGAAAGGGAGTTGTGGTTTCGGTGCATTATACATGACAGCTAGAGACTGAGTGTGAATGAATGTGGCCTTTGTTGTCTTTTCCTAGCGCTACCTCGCATGCATAGGGGGGAGGGGGTTGTCATTTCATGTGTGGCAGGGTGGTGATGGGAATGAATGAAGGCAGCAAGTATTCATTATGTACATGTGTATGTATGTATATGTCTGTATATATATGTGTATACGTTGAAATGTATAGGTATGTATATGTGTGTGTGTGGACGTGTATGTACATGCATGTGTATGTGGGTGGGTTGGGCCATTCTTTCGTGTGTTTCCTTGTGTTACCTTGCTAACGCAGGAGACTGCCACAAAGTGTAATATAAATAGATAGGGCTGTACAGAGGAGGGTGGATGTGTTGGATATGAAATGTTTGAGGACAATATGTGATGCGAGGTGGTTTGGATCGAGTAAGCAATGAAAGGATGAGAGAGATGTGTGGAAATCAGAAGAGGGTGTGTTGAAATGGTTTGGACATGTGGAGAGAATGAGTGAGGAAAGATGGACAAAGAGGATATACGTGTGAGAGTTGGAGGGAACAAGGAGAAGCAGGAGACCAAATTGGAGGTGGAAGGATGGATGAAAAAGATTTTGAGCGATCAGGGCCTGATGAACATACAGCGGGTGAGAGGTGTGCATGGAATGGAGTGAATTGGAAAGATGTGATATACCAGGGTTGACATGATGTCAATGGACTGAACGAGGGCATGTGAAACGTCTGGGGTAAACCATGGAAAGGTCTGTGGATAGGGAGCTGTGGTTTCGGTGCATTACACATGACAACTAGAGACTGAATGTGGCCTTTTATGTTTGTTTTCCTGGTACTGCCTTGCTGAAGCAGGGGTAGCAATGCTGTTTCCTGTGTTGTGGGGTAGACTCAGGAATGGATGAAGGTAAGTAAGTATGAATATGTACATGTGTATGTAAGTTCATATGTACATGCATTATACATGACAGCTAGAGACTAAGTGTGAAAGAATGTGGCCTTTGTTGTCTTTTCATAGCGCTACCTCGAGCATGTCCGGGAGGAGGGGGTTGTCATTTCCTGTGTGGCGGGGTGGCAACGAGAATGAATAAAGGCAGCAAGTATGAATTATGTATATGTCTGTGTGTGTGAAAGAAGAAAGTTATGAGTAAATGTGAATAAGAGCAAGGTTATTAGGTACAGTAGGGTTGAGGGTCAAGTCAATTGGGAGGTAAGTTTGAATGGAGAAAAATTGGAGGAAGTAAAGTTTTAGATATCTGGGAGTGGATCTGGCAGCGGATGGAACCATGGAAGCGGAAGTGAATCATAGGGTGGGGGAGGGGGCGAAAATCCTGGGAGCCTTGAAGAATGTGTGGAAGTCGAGAACATTATCTCGAAAGCAAAAATGGGCTATGTTTGAAGGAATAGTGGTTCCAACAATGTTGTATGGTTGCGAGGCGTGGTCTATGGATAGAGTTGTGCGCAGGAGGGTGGATGTGCTGGAAATGAGATGTTTGAGGACAATGTGTGGTGTGAGGTGGTTTGATCGAGTAAGTAATGTAAGGGTAAGAGAGATGTGTGGAAATAAAAAGAGCGTGGTTGAGAGAGCAGAAGAGGGTGTTTTGAAATGGTTTGGGCACATGGAGAGAATGAGTGAGGAAAGATTGACCAAGACGATATATGTGCTGGAGGTGGAGGGAACGAGGAGAAGTGGGAGACCAAATTGGAGGTGGAAAGATGGAGTGAAAAAGATTTTGAGTGATTGGGGCCTGAACATGCAGGAGGGTGAAAGACGGGCAAGGAATAGAGTGAATTGGATCGATGTGGTATACCTGGGGTTGACGTGCTGTCAGTGGATTGAATCAGGGCATGTGAAGCATCTGGGGTAAACCATGGAAAGTTGTGTGGGGCCTGGATGTGGAAAGGGAGCTGTGGTTTCGGGCATTATTGCATGACAGCTAGAGACTGAGTGTGAATGAATGGGGCCTTTGTTGTCTTTTCCCTAGCGCTACCTCGCACACATGAGGGGGGAGGGGGATGGTATTCCATGTGTGGCGGGGTGGCGATGGGAATGAATAAAGGCAGACAGTGTGAATTGTGTGCATGGGTATATATGTATGTGTCTGTGTGTGTATATATATGTGTACATTGAGATGTATAGGTATGTATATTTGCGTGTGTGGACGTGTATGTATATACATGTGTATGGGGGTGGGCTGGGCCATTTCTTCCGTCTGTTTCCTTGCGCTACCTTGCAAACGCGGGAGACAGCGACAAAGTAAAAGAAAAAAAAATGTACATATATGTTTACGTTGAAATGTATAGGTATGTATAGGTGCGTGTGTGGATGTGTATGTATATACGTATATGAGGGTGGGTTGGGCCATTCTTTCATCTGTTTCCCTGAACTACCTCGCTAATGCGGGAGACAGGGACAAAGTATAAAAAAATATAATAAATATAGTATATGTATGTATGGGTGTTTGTGTATAAGAGTGGATGGGCCATTCTTCGTCTGTTTCCTGGTGCTACCTCGCTGATGCGGGGAAACAACGATCAAGCGTAATGAAAAAAAGAAGAAATCTGCTAGTAAGTGTAAGATTAAAGGAATACATTTAATTTACTCAGACTTGATTTATAGTTAATAGCCAAGTATGACTCATGGTGAGGTGCCTGAGGATTGGCGGAATGCGTGCATAGTGCCATTGTACAAAGGCAAAGGGGATAAGAGTGAGTGCTCAAATTACAGAGGTATAAGTTTGTTGAGTATTCCTGGTAAATTATATGGGAGGGTATTGATTGAGAGGGTGAAGGCATGTACAGAGCATCAGATTGGGGAAGAGCAGTTTGGTTTCAGAAGTGGTAGAGGATGTGTGGATCAGGTGTTTGCTTTGAAGAATGTATGTGAGAAATACTTAGAAAAGCAAATGGATTTGTATGTAGCATTTATGGATCTGGAGAAGGCATATGATATAGTTGATAGAGATGCTCTGTGGAAGGTATTAAGAATATATGGTGTGGGAGGAAAGTTGTTAGAAGCAGTGAAAAGTTTTTATCGAGGATGTAAGGCATGTGTACGTGTAGGAAGAGAGGAAAGTGACTGGTTCTCAGTGAATGTAGGTTTGTGGCAGGGGTGTGTGATGTCTCCATGGTTGTTTAATTTGTTTATGGATGGGGTTGTTAGGGAGGTAAATGCAAGAGTTTTGGAAAGAGGGGCAAGTATGAAGTCTGTTGGGGATGAGAGAGCTTGGGAAGTGAGTCAGTTGTTGTTCGCTGATGATACAGCGCTGGTGGCTGATTCATGTGAGAAACTGCAGAAGCTGGTGACTGAGTTTGGAAAAGTGTGTGGAAGAAGAAAGTTAAGAGTAAATGTGAATAAGAGCAAGGTTATTAGGTACAGTAGGGTTGAGGGTCAAGTCAATTGGGAGGTGAGTTTGAATGGAGAAAAACTGGAGGAAGTGAAGTGTTTTAGATATCTGGGAGTGGATCTGGCAGTGGATGGAACCATGGAAGCGGAAGTGGATCATAGGGTGGGGGAGGGGGCGAAAATCCTGGGGGCCTTGAAGAATGTGTGGAAGTCGAGAACATTATCTCGGAAAGCAAAAATGGGTATGTTTGAAGGAATAGTGGTTCCAACAATGTTGTATGGTTGCGAGGCGTGGGCTATGGATAGAGTTGTGCGCAGGAGGATGGATGTGCTGGAAATGAGATGTTTGAGGACAATGTGTGGTGTGAGGTGGTTTGATCGAGTGAGTAACGTAAGGGTAAGAGAGATGTGTGGAAATAAAAAGAGCGTGGTTGAGAGAGCAGAAGAGGGTGTTTTGAAGTGGTTTGGGCACATGGAGAGGATGAGTGAGGAAAGATTGACCAAGAGGATATATGTGTCAGAGGTGGAGGGAACAAGGAGAAGAGGGAGACCAAATTGGAGGTGGAAAGATGGAGTGAAAAAGATTTTGTGTGATCGGGGCCTGAACATGCAGGAGGGTGAAAGGAGGGCAAGGAATAGAGTGAATTGGAGTGATGTGGTATACCGGGGTTGACGTGCTGTCAGTGGATTGAATCAAGGCATGTGAAGCGTCTGGGGTAAACCATGGAAAGCTGTGTAGGTATGTATATTTGCGTGTGTGGACGTATGTATATACATGTGTATGGGGGGGGGTTGGGCCATTTCTTTCGTCTGTTTCCTTGCGCTACCTCGCAAACGCGGGAGACAGCAACAAAGTATAATAAATAAATAATATAAATGTTTTTAAATCATTGAAGTTTCATTTCAGTAAAGAGCATAGTCTGAAAAGGTTAACTAATGATGATCTGAAGAAAATTAAATCAAAATTCTACACGATTATAAACTTAGCTGTATTTTCAACGTAATCTCTTTATCTTGGCACAGTACATGGGGCCATAATTGGACAGAAGTGATGGTAGAATAATTTGACCATAACGAAGACCCAGGTTACTGCCAAAACGGTAAAGGAAGCTCAGTGGTTGAACAGCATAACTCATATCTCTGAAAGTACAGAAATAACAGCAATAGAAGGGCTAGAAATACTCATAAATTTTAATCTGTGAAACAAAATATAGTTGCACATTGGCCATTCAAACCCTGCATAAGAATACTGAGAAATTTGTAATGTAAACTAAGCAATGAGATGTCCAATTAAACCCTGGAATAAACTACTGTTCCCTTTGTAGCATAAAGACAACAGGGGAAATACTTTACAGAATAGAGGCTATTGGAAAAGCAGTAATGATCTGAATGGGAAGTTGGTGAAAGTTAGTGAGCCTGGAAAAGAGGTTTGCATGAGGTGATACCAGGTGAGACTGGGTGAAGAATACCAAATGGTGAGATTATACAAAACTAGTGGATAAGACAAGGAATGGGAGACATTCAAAGAAGCAGTGCTTGCATGTGCAAGTGTGTGACATGCAAACAGTGAGTGAGAGGTGTGTAGGCATTACATGCAAGGAAGTGTCAGAGACTGGGACATGTACAAGAAGAAGTGATGGGTCAAAAGGAAGGTTCAGGGGCTGAAAAGGTGGTGAGAGTATAAGCAAACTAAAGGAAGATTAGAAAAATGTGCTAGTAGGTGAATAGTGTGAGAGGAAAAAGATGGGGAAATAATAACTGAAAAAGAGGATGGAGCATTTTGAAGAACTGTCAAATATGTTGGATGATAGTTCGTTAGATTTAAGGTCTTTGGGAGTATGCAAATCAAGTCATGGCAAGCGCTTTGGTCCATAAAGGTGGTGAAATCTTCACGTAAGACAAAGCATAACTGGAGGAGATTGGATTGCAAATGAATTTCTCAAAGAATGGGGTGACAGGATTGCTGATTGCTTTGTTATGATTTTCACTGTATGTATGGCTCGTGAAGAGGTACTTCAGTTAGCAGAATACTTGTATAATGTCATTTTAAAGGGCAAGGGGTACTAAAGTGACAGTTCAAAATTCAGAGGTATATGACTGTTAAGTATACTTGGTAAGTTGTATGGGAGAGTGGTGGCTTGTACAGAGTATCAGGAATGATGTAGCTAGTAGTAGTATCGGATGTGTGGATCAAGTGAGATACTTTAGAGAAAGAGAAGGATTTATATGTGGCATTTATGGATCTAAAGAAAATATATGACATGGTAACTAATAGGCATGTTGTGGGGGATGTTAATGATATGGTTTAAGAGCATAGCTGCCAAAAAAGGCAAGTCTCTTAACATGAGAGTAAGGCAGATGTGTGAGCACGATTAGAGGAGGGAGTGAAACAGAACAATGAAGGTGGGTGACGTCACCGAGGTTGTTTAATGTTCACAGATTAGGGAAATGAATGCGAGTCTTGGAGAGAAAGAGGCATGCCTGCTGTTTGGGAGGTAAGTCAGCTACTGTTCCCATTATGAATACTGTAATGGCAGACTCAAGTAAGAAATTGCAAAAGTTGGTGTCTGAGTTTGGGATGTGAAAGTTGAGAGAAAATGTGATTATAAGTAAGGTTACTGAGTACTGCTGGAAAGTGATACAGGTTGGTTTGAAGTATGAGTTTGAATGGAAAGAACTTTGGGGTGTTTTAAATACTTGAAAGTGGATTTGGCAATGGACGGAACATGGAAGCTGAAGTAAGCTACAAGGTCCTAAATGTACTGAGTAGTATCTGGAGAGGCAAAATGGGAATATTTGATGGTACGGTAGTCCTAGTGTTCTACAGATGCAAGGCATAAGCGCTGAATGAAATGGTACAGGAGAGGGCAAGTGTTTTGGAGTTAAAATGCATGAAGAGAGTTGATCAAACAAGAAATAAATGGGTAATAGATAGGTATGGTAGTAACAAAAGTATGGGAAAAAACTGCAGTGTACTGAAATGATGTGGATATATAAGAAAGAAGGGGGGGGGGGGGTTGCTGATTACGAGGGTATATGTGTCAGAACAAGAAGTAATAGACCAAGGACATGATAGAAGGATGGATGCAGTGAACTGAAGCAATGTGGTATGTAGGGGGTGACATACTGACAACAGGCACAAGAAGCAGTCATGGGAAACCTTGAAAAGATTTGGAAAGCTTGGGTGTAGATACAGGGATCTGGTTTTGTTGCATTATACATTTCAGTTAGATAATGGATATGAACAAATGAAGCCATTCTTCATCTGTATCTGACACTACCTTGTTTGCAGGAATGGTGAACAAGTAGGAAAAAAAGAAAAAAAAAGAGAAAGCACTTCGCTGAGTGAAGTCATCATTATGAGAATTCCAGTTACTTGACCAAATTCTAGTCCATTTTTTGTTCCACAAATTACCATTAGAATTTAGTTGAAGCTGTCTTACTATTTTTGCCATATATTATATATACTTTAAGTTATACTCAGCAGATAGCTCAAAGTAATGACAAATATATATTAAGTATTTGCTTTGTTGCTGTCTCCCGAGTTTGTGAGGTAGCGCAAGGAAACAGACGAAAGAAATGGCCCAACCCACCCCCATACATATGTATATACATACACGTCCCCACACGCAAATATACATACCCATACATCTCAATGTACACATATATATACACACACAGACACACACATATACACATGCACACAATTCACGCTGTCTGCCTTTATTCATTCCCATCGCCACCTCGCCACACATGGAATAACATCCCCCTCCCCCCTCATGTGTGCGAGGTAGCGCTAGGAAAAGACAACAAAGGCCCCATTCGTTCACACTCAGTCTCTAGCTGTCATGCAATAATGCCCGAAACCACAACTCCCCTTCCACATCCAGGCCCCACAGAACTTTCCATGGTTTACCCCAGACGCTTCACATGCCCTGATTCAATCCACTGACAGCACGTCAACCCCGGTATACCACATCGATCCATTTCACTCTATTCCTTGCCCTCCTTTCACCCTCCTGCATGTTCAGGCCCTGATCACTCAAAATCTTTTTCACTCCATCTTTCCACCTCCAATTTGGTCTCCCACTTCTCCTCGTTCCCTCCACCTCCGACACATATATCGTCTTGGTCAATCTTTCCTCACTCATTCTCTCCATGTGCCCAAACCATTTCAAAACACCCTCTTCTGCTCTCTCAACCACGCTCTTTTTATTTCCACACATCTCTCATACCCTTACATTACTTACTTGATCAAACCACCTCACACCACACACTGTCCTTAAACATCTCATTTCCAGCACATCCACCCTCCTGCGCACAACTCTATCCATAGCCCACGCCTCACAACCATACAACATCGTTGGAACCACTATTCCTTCAAACATAGCCATTTTTGCTTTTGGAGATAATGTTCTCGACTTCTACACATTCTTCAAGGCTCCCAGGATTTTCGCCCCCTCCCCCACCCTATGATTCACTTCCGCTTCCATGGTTCCATCCGCTGCCAGATCCACTCCCAGATATCTAAAACACTTTACTTCCTCCAGTTTTTCTCCATACAAACTTACCTCCCAATTGACTTGACCCTCAACCCTACTGTACCTAATAACCTTGCTCTTATTCACATTTACTCTTAACTTTCTTCTTTCACACACTTTACCAAACTCAGTCACCAGCTTCTGCAGTTTCTCACATGAATCAGCCACCAGCGCTGTATCATCAGCGAACAACAACTGACTCACTTCCCAAGCTCTCTCATCCCTAACAGACTGCATATTTGCCCCTCTCTCCAAAACTCTTACATTCACCTCCTTAACAACTCATCCATAAACAAATTAAACAACCATGGAGACATCACACACCCCTGCCGCAAACCTATTAAGTACATTAAGTATATTAAGTACACTCGTAAAAAGGATCACTTGGGATACAGCTGCCACAGCCTTTACCACACTCCTGTTTCATTCAAAGGTCTTTGATGGTACTGCACAACTGGACAATATTTATATTTGCTGTGTTTCACTGGTGATTTAAAATTTATCTACATATTCATTATATGTTCCAGTGATGTAAAAACTGCAACCTAACAAGGAAGAAGGAAGGATCATAGGTTATTAGAAAATTCCTTTCTGCTGTAGCTGCAGTTAGCATCATCCCTTTATAAAAGTTTTCCTCAATCTTATACAGAAATCTGAATTCTGTTGCTTTCAAATATAGTGTGTACTTTAATGCAACCTCTTCAAAGGAAGGTCTATCAGAGAAGGAAAGGGCATGAGATGGACTGGTCCTGCTACTGTTTGAGCCCTTCCTTTTACTGACAGGAGAGTCAGGCAGAAACCTGGAGAACCTTTGCACCCTATGATGCCAGGGACTAAGAGTGTAGGTGGTAAGCTGTATGGGAGTGGTGAATGAGAGGGTGGTGGCATGCACAGAGCCTCAGACTGTGGAACAATATGGGTTCAGGAGTGGAATAGAATGTGTGGATAAGGAGTTTGCTTTGAAAAAATGTGTATGAGGAATACTTAAGAAAAACAGAAGGATATAGGTAGCATCTATGGATCTGGAGGATGCATATGATAGAGTTGATATCAAAAGATGATCCATAGAAGATATGCATTTATGGAACGGAGCAATGCGGCTAGAAATAGGAAAGAGTATGGTGTGCTTGCAAGTAGGAAAAGAAAAGGGTGAGTGGTTCTAGGTGAAGGTGGTTCTGTGGCAGAGGAGTGTGATGTCACCATGGCTGTTAAATTTGTTTAAAGGTTGGGTGGTAAGGGAGGTGAATACAAGGGTATTGGAGAAAGGAGCACATGTGCAGTATGTTGGGAATGGGGTGGCCTGGAATGTGAGTCAGTTGTTACATGCTGATGAGATAACACTGGTGGCAGATTCGAATGAAAAACTGCAGAGGCTGGTGTCTGATTCTGGGAGAGTCAGTAAAAGAAGAAAATTAAGGGTAAAAGTGAATAAAAGCAAGATTATTAAGTTTAGCGGTAGAAAAAACATAACTTGGAGTATTAGTTTCAATGGAGAGAACCTGGAGAAAGGGGTATTTTGAATACCTAGGAGTGGACATGGCAGTGATTGGGACAATAGAAGCTGAAAAAAGTCATACAGTGGGTAAGGGGCTAAGATCCTGGGCACATCTAGGAGTGTGTGGAGAGAAAGGACATTGTTGATGAAGGCAAAGATGGGCATATTTGATGGTACATTGGTCCTGATGGTATTGTACGGATGCAAAACATGGGCACTACATGAGAACATACAAAAAAGAGTGAAGGTGTTGGAAATGAAATGATTAAGAACAATATGCTGAAAGAGGAGGGATGATCATGTAAGAAATGAAAGGGTAAAGAAGAGTGGTAGTGAGAAGTGTGGATGAGAGATGAAGAGGGTACAATGAAATGATTTGGAGACAGGGAGATGATGAGTGAGGAGAAGTTGACTAAGAGGGTATATGTGTCAGTGATGGAAGGGACAAGGAGGGGTGGGTTACAGAAAGACAGAATGGAGGACATTTTGACTGCAGTGGGTAGGAACACAAAGGAGGGTGTAAGCATGCACAGGACAGAGTGAAATGGAACAGTATGATATATAAGGGGCTACGTGCCATCAATGGACTGAACCAGGGCACATGAAATGGTCAGCAGACAACAGAGAAAGGTCCATGGGGACTGGCTGCGGATGGGGGCTGTGCTTTCGGTATATCATACACGACAGCTAGAGCAGATATCATTGAATGACATAATTTCTCATTTTGTCATCTGCTCATGGTACTATCTTCATGACATAGAAAACAGAAAATAAGTATAAAAGAAACCTATTACAAGCATGATTTTACACATCCTTTACATATCATTTACAGAGCATCAGATTGGGGAAGAGCAGTGTGGTTTCAGAAGTGGTAGAGGATGTGTGGATCAGGTGTTTGCTTTGAAGAATGTATGTGAGAAATACTTAGAAAAGCAAATGGATTTGTATGTAGCATTTATGGATCTGGAGAAGGCATATGATAGAGTTGATAGAGATGCTCTGTGGAAGGTATTAAGAATATATGGTGTGGGAGGAAAGTTGTTGGAAGCAGTGAAAAGTTTTTATCGAGGATGTAAGGCATGTGTACGTGTAGGAAGAGAGGAAAGTGATTGGTTCTCAGTGAATGTAGGTTTGCGGCAGGGGTGTGTGATGTCTCCATGGTTGTTTAATTTGTTTATGGATGGGGTTGTTAGGGAGGTAAATGCAAGAGTTTTGGAAAGAGGGGCAAGTATGAAGTCTGTTGGGGATGAGAGAGCTTGGGAAGTGAGTCAGTTGTTGTTCGCTGATGATACAGCGCTGGTGGCTGATTCATGTGAGAAACTGCAGAAGCTGGTGACTGAGTTTGGTAAAGTGTGTGGAAGAAGAAAGTTAAGAGTAAATGTGAATAAGAGCAAGGTTATTAGGTACAGTAGGGTTGAGGGTCAAGTCAATTGGGAGGTGAGTTTGAATGGAGAGAAACTGGAGGAAGTGAAGTGTTTTAGATATCTGGGAGTGGATCTGGCAGCGGATGGAACCATGGAAGCAGAAGTGGATCATAGGGTGGGGGAGGGGGCAAAAATTCTGGGTGCCTTGAAGAATGTGTGGAAGTCGAGAACATTATCTCGGAAAGCAAAAATGGGTATGTTTGAGGGAATAGTGGTTCCAACAATGTTGTGTGGTTGCGAGGTGTGGGCTATGGATAGAGTTGTGCGCAGGAGGATGGATGTGCTGGAGATGAGATGTTTGAGGACAATGTGTGGTGTGAGGTGGTTTAATCGAGTGAGTAACGTAAGGGTAAGAGAGATGTGTGGAAATAAAAAGAGCGTGGTTGAGAGAGCAGAAGAGGGTGTTTTGAAGTGGTTTGGACACATGGAGAGAATGAGTGAGGAAAGATTGACCAAGAGGATATATGTGTCGGAGGTGGAGGGAACGAGGAGAAGAGGGAGACCAAATTGGAGGTGGAAAGATGGAGTGAAAAAGATTTTGTGTGATCGGGGCCTGAGCATGCAGGAGGGTGAAAGGAGGGCAAGGAATAGAGTGAATTGGAGCGATGTGGTATACCGGGGTTGACGTGCTGTCAGTGGATTGAATCAAGGCATGTGAAGCGTCTGGGGTAAACCATGGAAAGCTGTGTAGGTATGTATATTTGCGTGTGTGGACGTATGTATATACATGTGTATGGGGGGGGGGTTGGGCCATTTCTTTCGTCTGTTTCCTTGCGCTACCTCGCAAACACGGGAGACAGCGACAATGTATAATAAATAAATAAATAATAATGAATTTCATATGTATCACACACATTAAATATTTACATATTCACACAGATCATTATTTACTTGAATTAATGAAAAAATAATCTTGTTTTCATCAAAAATATAAACACTAACATATGGATTTTTTTTTCATACATGGTTGCCATTTCCCTCTTATTCACCTATGACACAAAGGGAATACGCGGGCAGTATTCTATCTCCCTTATCCCAAGATAAATTGAGGCCACGTAAATCTGGGTAACTGTGATACGTGATACTTTTTCCAGCAGTGCTGTTTAGCTGCTAGTGACATCCATCAATAAGAAATGGAATCATACATTCACTGAGAATTTAAATGTGGGTGGGAACAATCAAATCTCATATAGAAGCATGTTGCAGTTGTGTAAAAGGATCCATATATGAGGCATGTCACAGTTTAAGGGTTAAGAAACTAGCAAGCCAACAATGTTCTTCAACGGAAGCATGAGAAACTATTTTTCTATTATAATAATGAAGAAGTTTTATTTAAGAACTAACTGCCTTCCAGATAAGAAGGAAATACTAAAGAAAGACACTCCTTCCCATGCAACTACAGCATAAATTCCTATCAGCTTGTATGTTTTGTTTAATTTTCTTTACACTGTTTAAGCAGGCAACTGAAACAAAGTCACTGACACTTTCAATACAACACAAAAAAAATCAAGTAAATCATCTGGGTCAACGTCTTCTCACAAATGACACATATATATATTACACTACCCATTGTATCAAAAGTTGTCAAAGCAATCACATCCTCATAACTGGCTAACAAACATTTGCTTTTCAATAGATCAAACTGTGGAAAAGCCATGGGTGTTAGGTTCTATTTGGGTGAACTCTGGCAGGAACCTTTCCACATGCTGGTTGGTGGATCCTTTAAAGAATTCATGCTTCACTTCTATTGAAGGGTAAAAAGTTCCCATATATACTCGTCTATAAGTCTACCCAAGAAATCATCAATTTCTGATATGCCTCATGTATAGGTTGACCCAAGTTTTTGAGAGTAATGGAACTACAAATTAAGGTAATAAAGCACCATATTTTCAGTCATATACAACTCATTTCAAAAAATCCTAACTAAAACCACTCTACGTCCTATAAATTGAGGTTCACTAAGCGCCAAAGGCAAATTGTTTACCATTTACTATTTCAGCATTTTTACCTGAAATGCAGGTAGTTTCAGAAAAAGTATTGTATATTTCCATTAAAGTATTCATTCAAGTCAATGAGGATAGAATATTATTGTAATACAAGTTTTTGCTTAAATGAAAATAACTTGAAGTGATTATGGTAAACAACTTTTGAACAAAAGAAAATGATTTTATCCCACTTTCCACTGTACTACATACATCATATCTGCAAAACCATTACATTTCCATGAATTTATTATATCAAGCACAGTATGAATAGAATATCGGTGTATTTTATCAGTATTTTAACCGAAAACTAGTAACAAGATGCATAGCATCTCTTGAACACTGGGAAGTTAGGTACAGTCTTATTTTCATGTGTTTTATCCTATCTTATGTTGAAATACATCACAATTCTGCAAAACCACTATTTATTTCTGAGAAGATATTCATTCAGGCACAGTTAAGGTAAAATATACTTGTGATGTAACAGTTTTTTAACAAAATGATTTGAAAAACACTACCATCTAGCTGATATAGCACAGCCTGGTTGTGGAGGCTTTGCATTGTCCCCTCCTAGGAAGCCTTTAGTATTACCTTATGGTGAAATTGGGTTTATGCTCTAACTGTCTTGCTTCTTATTTTTCAGAAATATGATAAGTTTTTATATATTGCAATGTTATGGTACTTTTAATTTACAAGCATTCATTTTCATAAATACATAAGACACCAAACAAATAGAGACACTTAAAAATTTGATTACTGGCAGGATGCCATTAAAACCACCTCACCCTACCAACAGTGTTTCAAGTCGGACACATTTTATTTTACATTTTTGGTATCTCCATTTCTGTTAATTCTTTTTTATGTGGGGTTTGCACATTATTTTCTGCTATAGTAAACTGTTTTACCTACAGTATTGTAAAATATTTGGGAATAAAAATACTCTGTAGCTTAAAATTTTGAATGGAAAATCTCACATAATCACGAGTGACCTACATGTAACAGCTATTTAAAATTGTCTTCTTATAATTTAGATGTGCTTGACCCATATTCTCTTCAGCATGGATTCAAGAAAAAACAAGTTCACAGCAAAGTTTATGACCCAAGTAATTGAATATGTAGAACAGACTAACAACTGTGCAGCAGCAAGGGAATTTAAGGTATCCCCCAAAAAATGTTAGAGGCTGGAGAAAGCTCTCTGCACAACTTAAGCATATGCCGAAAAACAAATGTGCTACCAATGGAAAATGTAAAAAAAAGGCCACAGTTGGAAGCTGAAGAGGCAAATTATGTCAGTGAAAACCAACAGATTTTAAGGCAAGCCATGGTTGGTGCGCAAGATTCATGAAAAGAAATTTTGAACTGAGATGGAGAATGAAAATATCACAGCGTCTTTCATAAGAACTTTTCATGAGAATATTTTTCATGTCTGAAGCTAAATGTTGCTCCTAGCCCTTCTCATTATGCATGGATTTCAACTTAATGAAACTATTACCTATGCACAGGTCGAAACCCTAATTTTTTGTCTAAAAATTTTGTCTTAAAAGCTCAAACTATACACGAGTACATACAGTAAATAATTAACAAAAATAAGGTGTAATAATGCTTGCAAGGTAAAAATACCCAGAGTACAGTGGGGTATATAGGATATATATTGGGAATCCATGAGTGAATTAAAAGGATAATAGGAAAGTATTACAAAGTAAAATAAATTTCTCAAAATGTCAGTGGCAAAGCAAGAGCTAAGAAAGAAATACATGAAAAGAAATGAATAGCTGAAGTTCTCAGATAACAAAAAGAAAACACAAAAGTACAGAGTACGAGATCTAAGGTTATGGAAGAACAATCCAGTTTTGTATGATGAAAGCACTACAAATTTAGGCAAAAGCAGTTAGGTTAAAGCTGGTTTAAGTTTCTTTTGAAAAGTCTTGAATAAGATAAAGAATACTATATACTGTACAATGAACCTAGTAAACTTACATAACAGAACATTCAATGGTGGTTTCTTCCCATATTCTGGTAAGTGCCAAATGCACAACACCATCGTTCTGCAAGGGTGACAGTGTACAAGTAGAATACACCACAATTCCTCCAGGCCGTACTGCTTGAAGTGCTGATCTGAAAAAAAAAAATTGGTGAATGAATTAATCACAAAAAAATTGTGGGGAAAAAATGAATATGGAAAAGTCTTAGAATTGCATGGTCATGTAGAATGTATGGCAGATGATAAAGTGCTAAAGAAGACAAAGAGTAGAACAGTCGGAGGTACATAAAGAGCCACACTGCAGAAGAGGAAGATGCTGTGAGAGAGTTTATCAGGGTTATAGATATTCAACATGAAGATACAGCATAAATGATGTGGAACTGGATGTACTGGAGACATTTTGTACAAAGACATTGTGTGAATGGAGACATGGGCCTCAACAAACCATATACTGTGCAAAGTGATAAAGTAAGAAGCAATAACATAAGTATGGAAGGTCATGTTTCATTTCAACTCACTGGTTACATATGAAATAACCTGGGAAGCTGTACGTGCCTGATCTAGAAAGATACAGTTGCATGATTTAGTTTCATGATGTGAAATAACAGTTTCTGAGATGCAAATGAAAGCCTGTGGAAAAGTTTTGGATATAAAACATAGAGCTAAACTATCTCTATTTCCCTTAACAGTCCAAACTCTGTACTCCCAACCTAGGAAAAATGCCACAGGCCCACTTTATGAATCATTCAATATCAAATACCTTTATGATATAGAGTGGGTTGTACAGGAGGTTGGGTGTGTTGGAAATGAAATGTTTGAGGACAATATGTGGTGTGACGTGGTTCAAGTTAGTAATAAAAGGGTAAGTGAGATGTGTGGTAACAAAAAGTGTGGTTGAAAGTGCAGAAGAAGGTGTGTTGAAATGGTTTGGACATATGGAGAGAATCAGTGAGGAAAGGTTGATAAAGAGGAAGTATGTGTCAGAAGTGGATGGAACAAGGAGAACCAGGAGACCAAATTGAAGGTGAAAGGATGGAGTGAAAAAGATTTTGAGCAATAGGAACCTGAACATGCAGGAGGGTGAAAGGCAAGCATAGAATAGTGAATTGGAGTGATGTGGTATAATGGGGTCAATGTGCCATCAATGGGCTGAACCAGGGTATAAAGTCAGGGGCAAATCAGGATACAGATGAGGAAAGGCCACATCCACTCACCCATTCTCTAGCTGTCATGTGCAATTCACCAAAACCACATCTCCCTATCCACATCCAGGCCCCACAAACCTATCCATGGTTTACTCAGGATGCATCACATGCCCTGGTTCAGTCCACTGACAGCAAATTGACTCCAGTATACCATGTTGTTCCAATTCAATATTCTGTGCACGCTTTTCACCCTCCTGCATGTTCAGGCCCCGATTGCTCAAGATCTTTTTCACCCCATCCTCCTATCTATCTATCTATCTACCTATATCTCTGATGCCTGTTCCCTTCTGGAACTCCCTCAAGGAGGGGGCCATGGCAATAGAATCTCCATAACTAGTGAACTCCAGTGCCACTTCTTAGCTTTTAGTGCCTCACCCTTAACAGACCATTAGTAGAGGGTAAGTCTAGGGCAGTGTTTGCAGAGGCTCCCACCTAATGTTTCTACAGACTATTTCTATCTAATCCTCCTACCTAATGCTTCTAAATTATGTTTCTACTTAATGCTCCTCCTTAAATGATCCTACCTACTGCTTCTATCTATTGCTCCAATCATTTTGCCTCAAGGCAGGGATAGCACACAGTGCTCACCAAAGGAAAATCTAGAGTTGCTAAGAATGAGCTGTATAAGTTAAATGTCATGTGTGACAAGGAGAGACTGTATGTCTGTGGAGAGAATGCCAGTAGCCCACGTTTGGGTGAGGAAGAAAGAAAAGACAGCTACCTGGGTCATAGGAGTGCAATCTGACAACCACGGAAGTGTTGGCTCACTATGCAGCTATCACAAACCCTCCTGATACCTAGGCGGGTAGTAATGGTATTATACCTTCCTGACTGTTGGCTGCCTACCAACTACTACCACTACCTACTCCATCCTTCCATCTCCAATTAGGTCTCCTGGTTCTCCATGTTCCCTCTACTTCAAACACATACATCCTCTATGTCAACCTTTTCTTACCCATTCTCTCCATATGTCACAAACATTTCCACACATCCTCTTCTGCTCTCTTTAACACAATCTTCTCATTTCCACATGTCTCTCTTACCCTTTCATTACTTATTCGATCACTTTTTTTTACTGCTCCTATATAATTGCTCTACACCACTTAAGTCACCAAGAACATTTATGCTAAATGCTGATATACCTACATTCTCTCTTTAGTTTGTCGGCTGACTCATGTAATCTACAGTCATGTTCTCCATACCTCTGAGTTGGCTATAGATCTGTAATGTGAACCTCATTTTGTTTAGTGTGGTACATCCTGATATATCTATCAGAACACAAGAATACTTCCAATGCAAATCTTTGACTCAAGCTTTCACATCCCTCAACAAATTAACATTAAGCTTACACAGAGTACTCTAAGGTCACCTGACTGAAATTCACCTGACCACTATTATGCCACCTTCTCATGCAGTCTCATCTCAACCATCATCCACACTGACACACATGCTAGGCCAAGCTCAACTAATAATGAAGCTACAACATCTTCCCTTTCTGTAGAACAGCATGGAATGCCTTTCCTGTACATCCTGGGTCTATGCAGGAACTCATTGTACCCACTTTGGCAACAACAGGAACAGAGCCCCTCAATGTATGAGAAGTTTCTTGGCAACTGTTGGTAAAAGTAGCAACACTTCATCCCCAACTCATAAAAACAAATTGCATGGTTTTCTTGTTGGAAGTTTATGTACCTTGCTGCTGACTTCTTCAGTGTCTCACAAGTTCTCTCTAAGCTTTCATTCAGGTCTTGAACATACTGGTATGTTGTTCTAATTTCAGGTTCATTTATTTCCCCAGTCCATAATTCATTCAATATAGCTAATGGACTTCATACCAATCTAACAAACAACAGCACAAATGGTGTAAAATCTGTAATCTCTTGTGGCACTTCCCTGCATGCGAACAATAAAGGAGTTACATATCTATCCAAGTCTTTTGGTTGTTCTTCACACATTTTGTCTAGTACAGACTTTAATGTCCCACTGAACTTCACAAGCCCACTGCAAGCAAGACGATAGTAGTAGTGGTAAGCTTACCCTGATCAGCCCGCCTCCCCATACATTTTCAGAGGCAATACCACACTTACATTTTAGTACTCTGTCATCTTTCCTTTGGCCTTGATTACCATCTGCAAACATCTGGGCATGGAACTGGCAAGGTTTCTGAAGTATTCCAGGTCCATGTTTTGAGTCTATAAAATCCTGATCTCCAGAACGAGGTGAGGCACTCATGAGGTGTTGTAGGAAGCAGCTGCCTGATTGTACATTCTGAGCACCCAGTACACCTAGAAATCCCACATGTACCCACATTTTCTTGCTTCCAGGCAAGAATTTGGGCTTTCTACCCCTTTGAAAGGTAAGAGTGAGCCAGCCATCTTGAAGCACAAATGAAAGAACTACAGTGACCAGAAGTGAAATTCCCAAAATGAAGCGACAGCCAATAAGAGTAAAGAAGGTACACCTTTTCCTCAAGATAGCCTGAGGCACACTGAGGCAGGTTGCTGGTGTTCACACCGTTAGAAACACTAGTCTCAGCAACCAGCTATACAATGATTTCATCCTGAGAGCATCATATGCTCGTACCCACTATAAATCTTTGCTGTGCATCGGCTTTGAAAAAATGTGAGGGTTAGACGTGTTTTGTGGACACTGTAATACTCAAGTCCTGAACTTGGCTAGCAACGCTAGTCTCAGCAACCCGCTATACGATGATTTCATCCCGATAGCATCATATACTTGTACCCATTATAAACCTTTGCTGTGTATCAGCTTTGAAAAAATGTGGAGGTTAAACAATGTGTTTTTGGGACACTGTAATACTCAAGTCCTGAACTTGGCTGGCAACACCACCTGATTTATTTTGATTCTTTTACCAATTCTCTTGTATATTCCCTGTATAACACATCCTTGCTATATATGAATTTAAACTCATTACTTTGCATATTGTTATTTGTTTTCCTGGATTTGTAAATCGTTGGCTCTTCTGTAGTTCATCATTTGTAACAATATCCATTAACACTGGCTACATCTTAAGATTAAAATTGTAATACACAATGTCCTCACAACAAAATAAGATGAAAGTCCAAAAATACCAAAAAACAGTTTTCAGATCCTGCATAGTTTGCTAATTCTTCCTTCACCAGGAAATGGTACCAGGGGTCCCAGAAGATGCTGCTCTGACAGAGTAGCTGACTTAAACCTCACACATAGAAAATGACTTACTCAAGTGATTGCTATTACCCATGTCCTGTTCAACTCGTCTCTTTTTAAGTAATTTTTGGACATTATAATCTCAAGATAATATTTGCAAGAGTATGTCATGTATTACAGTGCATAAATAAAGATATATAATAACAGAGTTGATAGAGATGCTCTGTGGAAGGTATTAAGAATATATGGTGTGGGAGGCAAGTTGTTAGAAGCAGTGAAAAGTTTTTATCGAGGATGTAAGGCATGTGTACGTGTAGGAAGAGAGGAAAGTGATTGGTTCTCAGTGAAAGTAGGTTTGCGGCAGGGGTGTGTGATGTCTCCATGGTTGTTTAATTTGTTTATGGATGGGGTTGTAAGGGAGGTAAATGCAAGAGTCCTGGAAAGAGGGGCAAGTATGAAGTCTGTTGGGGATGAGAGAGCTTGGGAAGTGAGTCAGTTGTTGTTCGCTGATGATACAGCGCTGGTGGCTGATTCATGTGAGAAACTGCAGAAGCTGGTGACTGAGTTTGGTAAAGTGTGTGGAAGAAGAAAGTTGAGAGTAAATGTGAATAAGAGCAAGGTTATTAGGTACAGTAGGGGTGAGGGTCAAGTCAATTGGGAGGTGAGTTTGAATGGAGAAAAACTGGAGGAAGTGAGGTGTTTTAGATATCTGGGAGTGGATCTGTCAGCGGATGGAACCATGGAAGCGGAAGTGGATCATAGGGTGGGGGAGGGGGCGAAAATTTTGGGAGCCTTGAAAAATGTGTGGAAGTCGAGAACATTATCTCGGAAAGCAAAAATGGGTATGTTTGAGGGAATAGTGGTTCCAACAATGTTGTATGGTTGCGAGGCGTGGGCTATGGATAGAGATGTGCGCAGGAGGATGGATGTGCTGGAAATGAGATGTTTGAGGACAATGTGTGGTGTGAGGTGGTTTGATCGAGTAAGTAACGTAAGGGTAAGAGAGATGTGTGGAAATAAAAAGAGCGTGGTTGAGAGACCAGAAGAGGGTGTTTTGAAATGGTTTGGGCACATGGAGAGAATGAGTGAGGAAAGATTGACCAAGAGGATATATGTGTCGGAGGTGGAGGGAACGAGGAGAAGAGGGAGACCAAATTGGAGGTGGAAAGATGGAGTGAAAAAGATTTTGTGTGATCGGGGCCTGAACATGCAGGAGGGTGAAAGGAGGGCAAGGAATAGAGTGAATTGGAGTCATGTGGTATACAGGGGTTGACGTGCTGTCAGTGGATTGAATCAAGGCATGTGAAGCGTCTGGGGTAAACCATGGAAAGCTGTGTAGGTATGTATATTTGCGTGTGTGGACGTGTGTATGTACGTGTGTATGGGGGGGGGGGGTTGGGCCATTTCTTTCGTCTGTTTCCTTGCGCTACCTCGCAAACGCGGGAGACAGCGACAAAGTATAAAAAAAAAAAAAAAAAAAAAAAAATAACAGCATACAATATTTTTGACTAATGCTAATGAGCTGGTAGCACTGGGCTGCTTAGAGTCTTTTTCAATCTGGCCTTTTAATATTTTTCTTTTTTGACATCTATAGTTTGTTCTCTTTATGAGTGTGTTTTATGTATTATCATGCATGAAAAAAGATATATAATGATAACTTGCAATGTTTTAGATGAGGGCTCATGAGATGGTGGAATAGGGCTGCTTAACATTCCATTATATCCAGCCCTTTAATTTTTTCTTGAGCCCTTCACAATTTGTTCATAATTATGAGTGTAAGTGGCAAGAAATCTGTTATATTCAATGACTTCCCTACCATCTTACAAGCTTCAGGTCATACTTACAATTCGTTATTTTAAGAAATAGTAATCCAGAAAATGGAAACTTGTTGGCTTTGCCTCAACAAAAAGTAATAAAGGAGGACCAATCATTTTTTCATATCTTACCTGAAATTGACACACCTTGGAAATGCAGCTAGAAATTAATACCATACCCTCAGGGTTACTTGCTCTGAAAGAAGTAGTGGGGTTATAGCTTGCTTGGTTCCCTTAGCTGGCTCCTAGATTTCTTCAGCACACCAAGGGATTGGGTAACCAGAGAGGATCAGGGTCTGCAGGTTCCCATCTGGGTTAGTCGCGCACATCATCTCCAACTTCCCTTGTGTTAGTCATGCACATCATCTACAATTTCCCTTGTAGTATGGAGTATCGACCCTGACATGAGCAACTGAAACTCTTCTCACAGTCCCATCTATCAGCACACAAGTGATCATCTTCCCTTTAAATTGTCCTTCCTCTACCAAGCCATGTCAAATTACCACTATCAAACAAGTGGTGTCTCACAGCATCTTTCTCACTTCAACTCCACATATAATACTCAAAAATTGGAAGCTATCTGCCTCCTTCTAGTTTCAAAGACTTCCTATCTGTTAGGCTGGTGATCTGTCCAACACCACACATGCAGTGACATCTACTCTTGCTTAAGTGTAAAGCTGTGAGTTTCCTGCTTATCCATTATTCTTCAGGTAGCCACTGCACCCCTCCTTTTCCTTAGCCAATTTTTGCAGTTCCAGTACTTGTAGCTCTGCAATCTCATCTATCTTGTCTCAGGGAGTACAGGAAGTAATTTTTGGTTATATGCCCATATTTCCCACATAAAAATCATTTATCAGAGACACTTAATTCACTCACCTCTGTATGCTTCATTTTCTGATCACTGCGTTTGCTTTCAAATATGCAACACTTGTTTTGTAAGTTAATTACGAATACATTTATCAGGTCCCCATCCTCCTTTTACCTCAATATAAGAGTCAGAGAGGTTCTGGCACTCTTTCTATATCAGAAAGCTTATGTTCATGGAAAAACAACCACACCTCCCTAAAACCTAAAAAACTATCAGAGAATGGCTCTATGAACATTAAACCGAGGACCTCAGCCCCCTCACTCCTCCTATGAATCACTTCAGTCCCCATGGTTCCATCAACTCCTAAGTCCATTTCCAAATACCTAAAGCATTTCTTTTCCTCCAGGTCCTTCCTGTTCACATTTATTCTCAAACCATCCTGACTCACTCCCCTGCTGTACCTCATCAGCTTACCTTTGTTAATATTCATTCCCAACTTTGCCCTGCCACACTCTCCCAAATTCATTCACCAACTTCTGCAGCTTTCTTTCCAGAGACTGTGCCAAAGCCATGTCATCTGCTAACAGCAACCAATTCTCTTCCCAAGCCCCTACATCCCTAGATTACCATAGGCCTACCACTCACTAAGACCCTTGCATTGACCTAACTCACCACCCTGTCCATAAAAAGATTAAAAAGCCCCAGTAACATCACATGTCCTTCATGAAGACCCTTGTTCAAAGAGAACCACTTCACCCTCCTCCCCTAATACTTGCACATATTCCTTATTCTCCTAGTAAAAAGTCCTCACTGTATTCAGTAACCTTCCAATTACCACATAAATTTATAGCAGTTTCCACAAAATCTCCCCTTCAACCCCCATCATAAGCTTTCTCCAGATCTATAAATGCAACATACATTTCACTCCCTTCTCTAAGTACTCCTCAAATAAATTCTTCAAAGCAAACACTTTTTCCATATATCCTTTACATCATCTGAAGCCACACTGCTCCTTCCCCAAATGATTTTCTGTATATGACCCTTACAATTACCACCCTCCCATACACTTTACCAGGTATACTAAGAAAACATACATCTCTGTAATTTGAGCATTCACTTCTGTACCCCTTGCCTTTATGTAAATACATGCACCTTACCAGGCCTCAAGGATATCACCTTTGACCATTGAATAGCCTGTTAACACATCAACAACACTGTCACACTCATTCTTAAGAAAGATTACTACAGTCCTGTCCACTTCTGCCACTTTCCTACATTTCATTCTATGGAAGGTTTTCACTGCCTCCTCTCTTCACTAAACCGTTATGTGCTTACAGAGTACTATGATGTGTAATAACCTTAAAGTACAATTTATGGACACAGCAAATTTCCTATCTCTTCTGCATAACTCGGACACAAAGTAAGCAGAACTCAATACCATAGGTACACTTTTGCCATTACTTTTTTTGAATTTTGCATTCATGTTTCCATTACATCCTCTTTGATATGTGCCACATTTCAGGTATATTACTCTCAAATGATTCTCTTCATCCCCCCCCCCTCTGATTTACTGGTGCATATTACACTTTAGTCTATGGGCATGGGAGGAGTCAGAGAGGTCATAAATCCAGGTTGTGGAAGTCAGTCACTTGAGAGAAGCATGTGATATATCTAGATGGAATGAAGAAAGTAATGAAGGGGTGTAAGAGTGATTAGGTATGAAAAGGAATGTTAGGGCACCAAAGATATGGATACAGATAAACATTATACTTTGGTTATAACTAATTCAGTCCATGATTCATTAATCTATAGTTTTTTCGCTCCTCCATTTACCTTTATTCACAAGGATACAGTTTCCACTGTTTTACTCTCATTCCATATATGTATTTTATACCAATAATCAGTTCACTATTTTCTCTTTGCTCAATAAATGTTGTATAACTACAATAATGCATGTTTATCAATTCACCATCAAATCCAACTGATAAATCAACAATGTAATTACTATCAATATGTAATACATACACAAGAAGCTGACTCTGAAGTTCAGGTAATGTAAGTCTCTCTTTTGTCCTGGAGGGTTTGAAGATGCTGTTATCATTCTCTTGAAGAGAATGACGGTCATTAAGGCATGGGGCATCCACCAGAACTTTATCATAGGACTCTCTTTCTTGGAGTATACATCCATTAACCTGCAATATAAGTAATTTTTACTTTGTAAAAAAAAAAAATGCAAGTCCCCTTAACTCTAAGTGTGGACAATAGTTCTCACTGAGGCCAGACAAACCAAAAACATGGGCAAAAAAGAAACAGAGAAATGCAGAAAACAAATATTCTAGGAGTTTGTGAGAAACTGGAAAGCTTACCAGGGTAACAAGAATAAATTTGGAAATTCAGCCTCCCTGGCCTTTTTTGCTAGCTTTCAGGATTGGGGTTAAGGACCCAGTTCTGCAAGCATGTGTGACCTTGGACAAAAGTGGCGAGCTTGACACTGCTTCAAACAAGAGGTGCAGGTTCAAATGAATGAGTGGAATATGAGGGGGATAGGCAAATGTAAGAGGATGAAGGCTGTGTAAACATTCAAACCAAATTTAGATAAATCCTTATAGGACGAGGTTGAGACAGATAACATGGCACATTTATGATGAAGGAAGAAAATCAATAAAAAGCAACAAGATGTCTCATGATATGATAACTGCTGCTGTTTACAAATGCTACAGGAGATTTTTCACTGTCACCTGGAAGGAAGTATGATGTGCATAAACCAAAGGATTTCAAAAACCTCAGCAGGTCACCACTGTGGTGGCTACCTAATAAGAAAACTTGGGTAACAAGACAAATATTTGGTGATATACATGAATGAACATATTCCTATTAAAGTCTTCAATCATCTGTCAAAGAAAAAACTGCCATGCAAATTTCTGCTTTCCTGGATAATGCTCCAGGTCACCCAATGCAGTTTCTTCAAAATTACCATCCTGAATTTAAAGCAACATTTTTGTCTACAAACATCAGTTCATTAAAACAACCTATTAACCAAGATGTTACAGTGCCATTCAAGAGATATACCATAGCCTTACTCATGAAGATTCTACTCAGTTACTTCTAGGCATCCTCCTACACCACAACCATTGACCCTAGTGAACCTCACAACCAACAGCCTTCTATCTTAAGTAGCATAACCTCTTTCCAGTTTGAACAAGATATAAAACATTCTAGAAAGAGACAGAAAACTGAACATCCTAGATACAGTTCACATAATTAGGTCTGCCTGTCAAAATGTGAAGGAATCTACTCTTAGGGGCAAGTGGAAGATAGTGTGTCCTCTCTGGTGAAAGATTATGAGAAATAATGTGACAAAGAAGTAAATGATGAATCTCTCTTTGACATGAACAAAATCCATTGTAATAATGAGAAACTAAGAGCAAATCATGAAAAAGCTTAAAGAACATCATTATGATCTGACAGATGAGGAGTTAGCAATACTCCACATTCTGGATATATAACTCAGAGTAAGATGAGGGAGAGGAAAAGAGGGTTATGTGAAGAAAGAAGTATCATAATTACGAGTTGCTCGCAATGTTTGTGTAACAAATGATTCAGTAAGATAAGGCCCAGGAAACATCAAGATGTCACAAACAATTATTGAATCTATCTAAAGAACATTACCAAGAATTCTTTGGAAGCAAATGGGACAAAACTACTTATTCCTTTTAAAAGAAAAGTGCCATAACTGTTCCTCTGCCTTCAGTATTATTGTCACAAGAGAATATAGTGGAACATAATGCTAAAATGTGTTTGCTATTATGGATAATACTGAAATACGAATTTGATGTAATTTGTACATAACTAAAATAATGCACAGTAATGCACAGCTACTACTACTACAGAGTAAACATCTTGTATTGGCGTTTTTCAGCTGTGGTGATGAGTGATGAAAGGCATGTCACTTGCCAACACAGGTGATGGCCTAAGGGTGAGGCTGGAGTGATAATAGCAAGTCATGTTGTCAACCAGCTACAGCACAGAGCGTTTCCTAATTATGCTTTAGAGTTTTACTGAGTGATTCTGCAAACTGCATTACCTGCTAATCACTTCAATGTTTTGTATTTCATTGGTATCATCACAACACTTCAAAAATAAACACAGAATTAAGCATCCACTAAATCCCTTTCCCACACGTATCTTTGCTTTCGAGCATCAGAGGTAGTGAGAGGAGAGCAAGTGAAGGAAATTTACTTAATGTTCTTAATCAGTATACTTTCGGTGTCCATATGCATGCTGAGTTTTTGATGTAGATAAACCATATCACTAAAACTAAACTATTTAATAAACGTTGTTTGTATGAATACATAATGAAGTTTTATGACGTACATCTCATTTCTTTTAAACTGTTTAGCTTACTGTCAATTTTTAATATTCTACATTTGTTTGTCAAAAGTATATGGAGAGAAAACACTCTTTACCTCTTATATCTACATGTTATACTCAGAGCCAAAGGCTCACTGGGAGTTTATTTTCTGGAGAATACAGAACATAATGTACAGTAATACAGATATACCTACCTACTCATTACCTTTTCCCCCTAAAAAGTCAGATCTACCAGCTCAGGGGCAAAATAAGATAGGCTAGCTTCACTGTTGTACTTGGCAACATGTTTAGAGGAATTCCTGAGAAATCAGTCACAAAGGAATGGATATCAATGAGCACGAGGATTTTCTTACAGAGGCGAAAGCATATTACATTTCAGAAAGTAAACCCGCCAATTGCTAATGAAATATTTCAGGAGTTAAATACTGATGCTCATACTCTACAGTAAATTAACAATTCATAAAATAAGTCCTGTTTTAGAAAAATTAGAGTAAGTTGGAGGGCTAGGACAAACTTTGGTCTTTGGCTGCAAAGCTGCCCCTCAAAATCATGCTTGAATATTCTGTTGTGTGGTGCTGGACTACTGGAACGGAATGCTGGACTGCAGATGGTGCTGTCACAACTGGAAAGAGAAGGACCACCAGGTTGCCAGTGCACTGATACTCCAAACCCTAAGAAGGCTAGTACAAGACTGGGTATCATGAATACGAACACAGATTATCTTCTTTTCTTTCATGTTTTTTCTTCATTTCTCACAGTAGCAAGACAGTGCCATGAAATGATAAAGAAAATGCCTCATTTGCTGAAATCTACTCCATAGCTGTCATATGTAATGCACTGAAAACAAAGCCCAGTATCCACAACCAGGCCCCACAGACCTCCTCGTGGTTTCCCTCAGTGTTTCGCTTCATATGCCTTGGTTCAGTCCATTAACAGCACATCACCCCATGTATAGCATATCACTCCAATTCACTCAGTCCCATGTATACCTTTCACCTTCTAGCACATTCAGGCCCTAGGCACTCAAATTCTTATTCACTCCATCCTTCCATCTCCAATTTGGTCTCCTTCTCCTTGCACCCTCTACTTCTGAAGCATATATGCCCTTTGTCAACCACTCCTCACTCATCTTCTTCACTTGTCCAATTCATATCAGCACACCCTCTTCAGCTATGTCTTACCCTATCATTACTTACTAGATGAACCCTCCTCACACAACATGCTGTCCTCAAATACATCATTTCTAAAACGTTCACCCTCATCTGTCTTCTTTACATTCTCATCTATACTCCATTCTTAACATCAATACAGCACCATTGGGACTACTACACCTTCAAACATACCCATTGTGCTCTCCCAGATAGTGACCTCTCTTACTAAAAATTCTTCAGTGCTCCTGGAGCCTTCAACCCCTCATCCACCCTATGACTCATCTCAACTTCCATTTACTGCTGTGTTCTCTGCCAGATATCTACAACACTTCACTTTCTCCAATCAAACTCACACCCTATCTGACCCATATTTTTGCACTGTTGAACTTAAACTCCTTGCTTTTATTAACATTTACTCTTGACTTTCTCCTTTCTCACACTCTCCCAAACTCAGACACTAATGCTGGCAATTTCAGACTCAGCTCTCAGGCCCTCCAACCCCAACAGATAGCATATCTGCACCTATCACCCAGACCCTTGCATTTAGCTCCCTCACCATCTCATATATAAACAAATCCAACAGCCACGGTAAGATCACTAACCCCTGCCACAGACCCACGACCTGGAACTACCTCTCTACCTACTTGTGCACCTGCCTTAATCTCTCAATGAAAACTCCTCATTACTTTTAATAGCTTTCCTCCCACACCATATATTTGTAACATCTTCCACAAAGCATCTTTATCAACCCTGTCATATGCTTTCTACAGATCCATAAATGTCACATACAAATCTTTCTGTTGCTTTAAAAGTTTCTCACCTGCATTTCTTGAAGTAAAAACATGATCTACACATCTTTAATCACTCCCAAAACAACATTTTCTCTCTTCAGTCTGATGCTCTGTGCATACTATCAACCCCTCAATCACCACTCGTCTATCCAACTTACTAGGTACCCTTATCAAACTTATACCTCGGTAATTCAAACAACCACCTTTGTTCCTTTTGCCTTTATAAACTGGCACTATGCAAGCATTATACCAATCCTCAGGTATACAGGGGACTGAGTGAATTTGAGAGGTATGGTATACATGGGGTGATGTCACACCTTTCTTAAGAAATTCAAGTGCAGTACTATCCATGCAGCAACCATGCCACATTTCATATTATGCAAGATTTTTCACCAAATCACTTGCCATAACCCTCCCATTATGCATACCTCCTTGACCCAAACACCCTAATCTACCAACCTATCATCAAACACACTCAGCAATCCTTGAAAGTACTCACCTCATCTCATCTACACCTCATCACTGTCTCTTACCACTTCTATTTGCCCCCTTCACTGATTTTCCTACTGTTCTCTTGTTTTTATCTTAATAATAACCTCCATAACATTTTCTTATTCTCACTCAAGTCTGCCCACCCCTAACTCTCATTTGCCCTCTATTTCAGCTCCTGCACCTTCCCCTTCACCTCCTGCTGCCAATACACCTATCTTTTCTTTTTCACCAGCAACTCAAGTTCATTATCCCACCACTATGGAATGATGAAAGGAGATATGGGATTAAGATATAAAGTAAAGGAGTAAAAGCTGAGGTAGCGATGGTTTGTACACATAACTGGAATGTGACAAAATGGATGAAGAATGAAAAAATACTGTACATATCTGAGACACTGGAAAAAGTATAGGAAATCAAAGGTGAGAAAGACAAACAAAATTACTCATGTAATGACTGTGTAAGTCTAATAGAATTTGCATGATCCAAAAGACAGCATCGTCTAATCTGATAAATGCCCAAAGAAAAACAAAAACTTTTTGTGAACAATCCAACATAATCCAGTACAAACTTATGTCTAAAATATGTTTTAAGACTAGAAAAACATACCTGTGTCACAAATGAAACGTTTTCAATGCTTGACATTCCATGAGGGATATACTGCTTCAATACAGCTCGGATTCTTTTAACACGACTTTCAGCAGCATCATTGCTCACCACAAGGCCTTCAATAAGAAAAATTACTTTTCATTAATTTCAAAAGGGGGTAGAGGTACACAACAGATAAATTCATACAATTAATTCTGAGCTCAACCACTATACCAAGGAAAAACAAAATATGAGCACACTAAGTGGGTTCTGAGCAAACATCTTAACAAATTATCTGACCTTAACTGACGTTACTTTACTTACGATAGGTTTTTTCATGTTGAAGGCTCCGGTCATGGACAAAAGTCCACATCAAGGCCGGGCCTTAATTGAAATTTTAAAAAGAATTATGAAATGGAAAAAGAAAAGACAAGGGAAGGTATTTACTAAGTTTGGAGAAAGTGAGAGACCTGTCTTATGAAATGTGCCACGTCATAGATATGAGAAAGACATGAGAAGGTAGAGAGTTCCAAAGCTCTGACATGTAGGGAAGAAGCAGGTATCAAAATGGCCCACCCTTGAGTTGTTGATGGCCACACAATAATCATGTGATGCACAGCTTGCCAAGTATTGCTTGGTCTAGCCAGTGGTATGGGCACACAAGCAGCCAGCTCTAGGGAGCAAAAACAAAAGCAATACCTATAGAAGAGGGAAAGGAACCAACATTGTGGTGTAGGGCAAGGAGGTCAAGTTTGGAAGTTAGCCTGGGGCAGTTTATAAGGCGGACAACTTTTGACTCAACTCTGTCAAGTAAGGGCACAGAGTTAGAACAGCCCCAAATGATTTATAAATCAGAGACCTTCTTGCCTTTCCTGGGTTAGTGAGGTAACATCAGGAACACATACATTCTCACTTGACTCGTTCCTCTGTTCCTACATTTACAAAGCAGAACAAGTGAGGAGAGAATTTTCACACCCCAATCCCTGCCCCTTTTAATCATCTTTGACACAAAGGAGATATATGGGAAGTTTTCTTTTTCACATATCTCCTGGGATTATCAGTATAATTATTGAAGTAAATGTTACAGAATCTCTTCCATACCCCACAACCTGTACAAATCCCAGACTAACGGTAAAACACCCTTCTTACATACATGTCTCCTCACTCTGATCTCTCAATTCACATTTAAGTCTCTCTTCCCCTCCATTCCCAATGATGTTACTTAAATACATTTTGTTGATCATTTTCTCTTCATAAAAACTCCTCACTGCCTGCAATGGCTTCCCTCCCACACCAAATATTTGTAAAATCTTCCTCAAAGTATTTTTATCAACCATATCATATACTCTCTCCAGATTCATAAATACCACATAAAATACTTCTGTTTCATGAAGCATTACTCTTTCACTTCAAACAAACACCTGATCCACACAACCTCTACCACACCTGAAACTACACTGTTCCTCCCCATTCTGATGCTCTCAGCATGCTTCCATCTCAATCACCACCCTTCCATACATATACCAGGTACTCTCAACAAACCTATTCCTCTGTCAGTTGAACAATTACCTTTGTCCCTCTTGCCTTAATAAAATGGCACTATACGTGTATCCTGCCTATCTTCAGGCATCCCACCATTATCTGTACATACACTCGCAACTCTTTCTTGCCTCCCCACCTCCCACCTTCTGCATGCCACGCACTTCTCTTGCACATACCAGTACTGCTTTCCTAAATACCTTCCATTCCTCAGCCACTTCTTTAGCTTCATTTACTCTCACCATATGCCATTCTACACTCAGTTTCTCCTGGTATTACTTCATACAAGTCTATTTCAAGTCCATTTACTTTGCCTCTCTCCAGTGAAAACATGAACAGGCTTTTGTGAGGTTTACCTATCTATTTGTACACATCTTCAGCACATATGGTGAAATCTCTTCAGGAACATGAGTCTTATAGGTGCCAAGACCTTTTAGTATTCTATTAGTATCTTATTTATATACTTCAATGATTTCTAAAACTTCCAAACCATTCTGTCTCATTAGAGATAGGGCTGTGGTGTCTTCCACTGTGAAAACACTTTTGAACTTGTTATTCAGTTCCTCACATATCATTATAGCATCCTCTACAATTCTTCCCTCTGAATCCTTTAGCATGATTAGCTGCTTTTCAACTGACGACTGACACCTGATGAATTTACAACAAACTTTTGGATTTTCTCCTTTCTTGTCCACAATACTATTTCCAAAGTTTCTTTGTTTCTCCTTTTTTATCTTGCTCTCTTATAACTTAGAAATGCTGGGTGGTTGAAGTGCCATCTATATCTTTGCTAACTGACATCTTTTATTATATTTCTTACCATCCCTTCCACATTTAAGGCTTGGGGTGCCCATGTTCCTACTCCTTCATTGTAAATTCAACAGCACTTTTCACCACAAAGCCCAGGTTCCTGGCTACTGAACTCCATTTCCCAATCTATGTTACCACAGAGACTGCTGAGGTTTGTGTATTCTCCATGATTATTTCTCTTTATGCCTTGTTTCACCTCTGCCCTTTAAATTACTTCTTTTACAAGACAGTCAAACATGAGCATTTCCATGATCTATCCTTCTAATTGTGGTATTATATAAAATATTCACAATATCCATGCTAGCATGTGAGGAGATACAACCTAGCAATGATGGTGATCAGTCCCTTTCATCTTAGTATGTTCAATGAAATGCTGGTATCAGGAATTTTTCCGTATACACTCTAAAAGCTTCTGTCTCCATGAATCCCTATCACCAAGAGAATCCACATTCCCCTTTTCAGTCTTTTTATCACTAAAAATACCCAGTATCAATATTTTACCATCTCTGAGAAGTGAATGTTTTACCGTTTTACGTACCATTCTGATCATTCCTTCATTGTCATCATGATATATTTGTTCAGGTTTGTAGCAGTTCTTTGGAGGAATATATAACCATTATTATTAAGAATATATGGTGTGGGAGGCAAGTTGTTAGAAGCAGTGAAAAGTTTTTATCGAGGATGTAAGGCATGTGTACGTGTAGGAAGAGAGGAAAGTGATTGGTTCTCAGTGAATGTAGGTTTGCGGCAGGGGTGTGTGATGTCTCCATGATTTTTTAATTTGTTTATGGATGGGGTTGTTAGGGAGGTGAATGAAAGAGTTTTGGAAAGAGGGGCAAGTATGAAGTCTGTTGTGAATGAGAGAGCTTGGGAGGTGAGCCAGTTGTTGTTCGCTGATGATACAGCGCTGGTGGCTGATTCATGTGAGAAACTGCAGAAGCTGGTGACTGAGTTTGGTAAAGTGTGTGAAAGAAGAAAGTTAAGAGTAAATGTGAATAAGAGCAAGGTTATTAGGTACAGTAGGGTTGAGGGTCAAGTCAATTGGGAGGTAAGTTTGAATGGAGAAAAACTGGAGGAAGTAAAGTGTTTTAGATATATGGGAGTGGATCTGGCAGCGGATGGAACCATGGAAGCGGAAGTGAATCATAGGGTGGGGGAGGGGGCGAAAATCCTGGGAGCCTTGAAGAATGTGTGGAAGTCAAGAACATTATCTCGGAAAGCAAAAATGGGTATGTTTGAAGGAATAGTGGTTCCAACAATGTTGTATGGTTGCAAGGCGTGGGCTATGGATAAGGTTTGCGCAGGAGGGTGGATGTGCTGGAAATGAGATGTTTGAGGACAATGTGTGGTGTGAGGTGGTTTGATCGAGTAAGTAATGTAAGGGTAAGAGAGATGTGTGGAAATAAAAAGAGCGTGGTTGAGAGAGCAGAAGAGGGTGTTTTGAAATGGTTTGGGCACATGGAGAGAATGAGTGAGGAAAGATTGACCAAGAGGATATATGTGTCGGAGGTGGAGGAAACGAGGAGAAGTGGGAGACCAAATTGGAGGTGGAAAGATGGAGTGAAAAAGATTTTGTGTGATTGGGGCCTGAACATGCAGGAGGGTGAAAGGAGGGCAAGGAATAGAGTGAATTGGATCAATGTGGTATACCGGGGTTGACGTGCTGTCAGTGGATTGAATCAGGGCATGTGAAGCGTCTGGGGTAAACCATGGAAAGTTGTGTGGGGCCTGGATGTGGAAAGGGAGTTGTGGTTTCGGGCATTATTGCATGACAGCTAGAGACTGAGTGTGAACGAATGGGGCCTTTGTTGTCTTCTCCTAGCGCTACCTCGCACACATGAGGGGGGAGGGGGATGGTATTCCATGTGTGGCGAGGTGGCGATGGGAATGAATAAAGGCAGACAGTGTGAACTGTGTGCATGGGTATATATGTATGTGTCTGTGTGTGTATATATATGTGTACATTGAGATTTTTTTTTTTTTTTTTTTTATACTTTGTCGCTGTCTCCCGCGTTTGCGAGGTAGCGCAAGGAAACAGATGAAAGAAATGGCCCAACCCCCCCCATACACATGTATATACATACGTCCACACACGCAAATATACATACCTACACAGCTTTCCATGGTTTACCCCAGACGCTTCACATGCCTTGATTCAATCCACTGACAGCACGTCAACCCCGGTATACCACATCGCTCCAATTCACTCTATTCCTTGCCCTCCTTTCACCCTCCTGCATGTTCAGGCCCCGATCACACAAAATCTTTTTCACTCTATCTTTCCACCTCCAATTTGGTCTCCCTCTTCTCCTTGCTCCCTCCACCTCCGACACATATATCCTCTTGGTCAATCTTTCCTCACTCATCCTCTCCATGTGTCCAAACCACTTCAAAACACCCTCTTCTGCTCTCTCAACCACGCTCTTTTTATTTCCACACATCTCTCTTACCCTTACGTTACTCACTCGATCAAACCACCTCACACCACACATTGTCCTCAAACATCTCATTTCCAGCACATCCATCCTCCTGCGCACAACTCTATCCATAGCCCACGCCTCGCAACCATACAACATTGTTGGAACCACTATTCCTTCAAACATACCCATTTTTGCTTTCCGAGATAATGTTCTCGACTTCCACACATTCTTCAAGGCCCCCAGAATTTTCGCCCCCTCCCCCACCCTATGATCCACTTCCGCTTCCATGGTTCCATCCGCTGCCAAATCCACTCCCAGATATCTAAAACACTTCACTTCCTCCAGTTTTTCTCCATTCAAACTCACCTCCCAATTGACTTGACCCTCAACCCTACTGTACCTAATAACATTGCTCTTATTCACATTTACTCTTAACTTTCTTCTTCCACACACTTTACCAAACTCAGTCACCAGCTTCTGCAGTTTCACACATGAATCAGCCACCAGTGCTGTATCATCAGTGAACAACAACTGACTCACTTCCCAAGCTCTCTCATCCCCAACAGACTTCATACTTGCCCCTCTTTCCAAAACTCTTGCATTTACCTCCCTAACAACCCCATCCATAAACAAATTAAACAACCATGGAGACATCACACACCCCTGCCGCAAACCTACATTCACTGAGAACCAATCACTTTCCTCTCTTCCTACACGTACACATGCCTTACATCCTCGATAAAAACTTTTCACTGCTTCTAACAACTTTCCTCCCACACCATATATTCTTAATACCTTCCACAGAGCATCTCTATCAACTCTATCATATGCCTTCTCCAGATCCATAAATGCTACATACAAATCCATTTGCTTTTCTAAGTATTTCTCACATACATTCTTCAAAGCAAACTCCTGATCCACACATCCTCTACCACTTCTGAAACCACACTGCTCTTCCCCAATCTGATGCTCTGTACATGCCTTCACCCTCTCAATCAATACCCTCCCATATAATTTACCAGGAATACTCAACAAACTTATACCTCTGTAATTTGAGCACTCACTCTTATCCCCTTTGCCTTTGTACAATGGCACTATGCACGCATTCAGCCAATCCTCAGGCACCTCACCATGAGTCATACATACATTAAATAACCTTACCAACCAGTCAACAATACATTGAGATGTATAGGTATGTATATTTGCGTGTGTCCACATGTATGTATATACATTGTGTTTGGGGGTGGGTTGGGCCATTTCTTTCGTCTGTTTCCTTGCACTACCTCGCAAACGCGGGAGACAGCAATAAAGCAAAATAAATAAAAATAAATATATATATATATATATATATATATATATATATATATATATATATATATATATTTATGGATGTTTATGGATGGGGTTGTTAGGGAGGTGAATGCAAGAGTTTTGGAAAGAGGGGCAAGTATGAAGTCTGTTGGGGATGAGAGAGCTTGGGAAGTGAGTCAGTTGTTGTTCGCTGATGATACAGCGCTGGTGGCTGATTCATGTGAGAAACTGCAGAAGCTGGTGACTGAGTTTGGTAAAGTGTGTGAAAGAAGAAAGTTAAGAATAAATGTGAATAAGAGCAATGTTATTAGGTACAGTAGGGTTGAGGGTCAAGTCAATTGGGAGGTGAGTTTGAATGGAGAAAAACTGGAGGAAGTGAAGTGCTTTAGATATCTGGGAGTGGATCTGGCAGCGGATGGAACCATGGAAGCGGAAGTGGATCATAGGGTGGGGGAGGGGGCAAAAATTCTGGGAGCCTTGAAGAATGTGTGGAAGTCGAGAACATTATCTCGGAAAGCAAAAATGGGTATGTTTGAAGGAATAGTGGTTCCAACAATGTTGTATGGTTGCGAGGCGTGGGCTATGGATAGAGTTGTGCACAGGAGGATGGATGTGCTGGAAATGAGATGTTTGAGGACAATGTGTGGTGTGAGGTGGTTTGATCGAGTAAGTAACGGAAGGGTAAGAGAGATGTGTGGAAATAAAAAGAGCGTGGTTGAGAGAGCAGAAGAGGGTGTTTTGAAATGGTTCGGGCACATGGAGAGAATGAGTGAGGAAAGATTGACCAAGAGAATATATGTGTCGGAGGTGGAGGGAACAAGGAGAAGTGGGAGACCAAATTGGATGTGGAAAGATGGAGTGAAAAAGATTTTGTGTGATCGGGGCCTGAACATGCAGGAGGGTGAAAGGAGGGCAAGGAATAGAGTGAATTGGAGCGATGTGGTATACCGGGGTTGACGTGCTGTCAGTGGATTGAATCGGGGCATGTGAAGCGTCTGGGGTAAACCATGGAAAGCTGTGTAGGTATGTATATTTGCGTGTGTGGACGTATGTATATACATGTGTATGGGGGTGGGTTGGGCCATTTCTTTCGTCTGTTTCCTTGCGCTACCTCGCAAACGCGGGAGACAGCAAAAAAAAAAAAAAAAAAAAAAATATATATATATATATATATATATATATATATATATATATATATATATATATATATATATATATATATATATGGGGTAAACCATGGAAAGTTCAGTGGGGCCTTGATGTGGAAAGGGAGCTGTTGTTTCGGGCATTATTGCATGACAGCTGGAGACTGAGTGTGAGCGAATGGGGCCTTTGTTGTCTTTTCCTGGCGCTGCCTCGCACAAATGAGGGGGGAGGGGGATGTTATTCTGTGTGTGGCGGGGTGGCGATGGGGGTGAGTAGGGGCAGACAGTGTGAATTGTGTGCATGTGTGTATATGTGTGTGTCTATGTGTGTATATATGTGTGTACGTTGGGATGTGTGGGTGTGTATGTTTGCATGTGTGGATGTGTGTGTGTGTGTGCATGTGTGTTGGGGTGGGTTGGGCCATTTCTTTCGTCTGTTTCCTTGCGCTACCTCGCAGGCGTGGGAGACAGCGACAAAGCAAAATAAATAAAATAAATAAATATTCACTTATTTCTTATGGATACTCTCTCCCATTAAGTATTGTCTAAATGGGCCATCCAGCACTACATCTTGAAACTTACAGCTGTTTTTAATACAGAAAGCCTATCCTACCCCTCATCTGCCTTTTCTTTTGCTCCTGGGTAGATCAAGTGAGATCTTTATTTCCACGACTATGCCAAATTAGGTGCATTTTCCTTTATAAAATCCTTGAACTCTGTCTTCATTATCAACTGTTAATCCATCAAAATTTGAATACATAACTGACATTATTCTCCCCTTACACTCCTGCCCTCTAAGCAGTGCTGGCAGGGTTGCCCCATCCTCTTGCCTCTCTTGGTGTCTCACTTTTTGTCTTCACGCTGTATTCTTTGCTTTTCTCTCTCTCTCTTCATTTGATTAGTATCCCACTTGATGTCACCCTGCCTATAAGTTTCTTTACTTGCCTAAGTACCTCCTGGCTAGATGACGCCAAGTCAAATATACTCATAACTGGTTGTCCCCTTACGTCTTGATTGTAACCACCAATTCCTCTCCAAATCAAACATACTCATAACTCGTTGTCCCATTATATTTTTATCATAACCACCAATCCCTCTTTCTTTTATCGATGAAACTGTATCTGTTAATTACATAGCATCCATTTACCATTTAATCAGCATTCTTCCTTATCTGGTGTATGATCCTCCCAACCAATAAATAATAGGTGATCAATGTCCATCAACCCTCTGTTTTACTCATTTTTCTAATTTTGGCTTCGCCCACTTTTCAGCTAGATCCTTCTGTGTTGAACTGCGAACCTCTGTGTTCCTGACTTTCCTAAAAATATCTTGTGGCTAATAAGCACTGGTTTTGTATGCTATGTCCTTTTCAAAACTTTCCACCAATTAGGCCTGAAATTTCCTTGATTGCACCATCTCTAACTACATCCAAAACTGCCCCTTCTAAACCTCCCTGCCCACTAATGTCAACACATTCTTTATCCTCTTTTTAGTCCTTACTTCAAACTGAACAGTTGCTGATAATGCTCCCTCTGCACCTCCCTGCCCACTACTGTAAATAGTCTCTGTATGTATTCTAGTCCTTACATCAAACTGAACAGCCATTAGGACACAAGGAAAAGACCTTTTGTGTTTTTAATAAGATCATCTTCTCTCCTGCTTTTGTACTTCTCCTCCACTAAATTGAATTTTTGTTAATGCCCAAAGACTATATTTCTCAGATCCCCATGTTTCTCTCTCATTTCACGACACACTTCATGATCCTTCAATACCTCCTCAGTTTTTTGACTCCTTCTCAAGTTGTTACCTTCTAGTCTTGCCTCTTAACAATTTCCCATAAGATCTCTGAATATTTCTTCTCTGCTTGTTCCTCTTTCATTTTCCCTCCTGGTATCTCCTTGTAGATCTTACTGGTCATGGTACATTCCTTTATTTGAGTCAATACCAGACTTTCCTGGCTCAGGCAGTTCTAAAGGTCTTATACTGATCATCTAAAGAAATAAAAGCAAGAGTAATGAAGTTTACTCACATAAAGTAGCCTTAACCATGAGAAAAATTTAGATCTTAAAATGAAACCGAGTGTAGCCTTTTGGTTACACAAGAACTTTACCACGTTTTTGTCAGTTCAGGGTTACACTTTTATACAGTAACTTACAAGTTCTCTTCTAGTGTAACTCACTTCATCTCTATAGGGCTTTCATACAAACAGCCCCAATAAATAAAAGAAACTTATGCATTCTTGGCATTTTGTCATGAAGTGGGAAACTTTCACTTTCAAGCCCTATTAACCTCCTTAAATTTGGCACACTAAAACTATCCTATGCATATAACACTAAGGGGTCCGTTCGCATTTTAATCACCTTCTTACTTATACATGACAGTCTTCATGAGCTGCAGACCCTCCAAAATCTTGAAAAAACAGGGATCATTGCCTGGAGCTCTCCCTAGCGAATGGCCTAGTGTGGTGTTGCATTTACTGTAATAGCCTTAAGGTGGCACACTTGCACTTTATTTTGTTGCATTTATTGTAATAGCCTTAAGGTGGCACACTTGCACTTTATTTAAAGAAAGTGTGATAAGCTCTCCTCATCATCCCCTGATAGGTCATTCTGGTCTTTGGCTAAGGGCATCTCTAACAACTGTCACTCAACCTTCCCTTCACTTTTCCATTCTGATGGTACTATAGCTGTCTCCCATTGACAAAGCAACTCTCTTTGGTTCCCTTTCTCCCCTAGATCCACCTTGGATGACTCTTAACATTCCTTCACCCCCTGATGCTCCTCTTACATTAGTAATCCTATGCCTCTTCCTGTAAACTCTTTTTGGAATGTCCGAAAAGTGCTTCTTTCTCTGGACACAAGCAAGGCTGATGGTCCTGATGGCATCCATCTCCATATACTGAAAGATTGTGCTTCTGAACTTGCACCTGTGTCTGCTTGTCTGTTTGGTTTCTGCTTAAAAATCAGAACTTTTCTTCCTTGGAAACAAACATTGATACACCCCATACCTATGAAGAATGACTGTTCTGACCCCTCTAACTACTGTCTTCTTGCTTTGACATCTACCATTTCCAGAGTTTCAGAATCCATCCTCAACTCCCACTTCCTTAAACATCTCGAAAATCACAATCTTTTCTCTGATCACCAGTATGGCTTCCATAAGGCGAGATCCACTGGTGATACTTTTCCTATATTACTGTCTAGTTATCATCCCTGAAAAATTTTGAGGAGTCATATATAGTTGCCCTCGACATATCTAAGGCTTGTAACAGGGTGTGGTATTGGGGTCTCATCTATTAGTGCCCCTCTTTTGGCTTCCCTGCCTCACTTTGCTTCTTCATATCTAGCTTCCTTTCTGGCCAATCTATCTCTGTGGTTGTTGACAGATCAGCCTCCTCCCTTTTCTCCATCAACACCAGTGTTCCTCAAGGTTCTGTCCTACACTTTTTCTCCTATTTTTCAACGATTTCCTATCTCCTACACTTTTTCTCCTATTTTTCAACGATTTCCTATCTCCTACACTTTTCCTCCTATTTTTCAACGATTTCCTATCTCCACAAATAATCCAATGCACTCATATGCTAACGACTCAACGTTATAATCATCCACATCCTTCAATGCTGCTCCCTCTTCTCTCACTCAACCTGCATCTCATCTTGACATAGCTTTCTTAATAAACTCAAAACGGGTATCTTAGTGGGGTGGCTCTCCTTTGACTGTTCTGTAATTCCACCTCTTGACTCAATGAATATACTTGGCATTACTGTAACATCCACTCTTTCCTGGAAACCCCACATTACAGGAATAGCTAAGTCTACCTCTACAAAACTGGGTGTCCTGTTTTGATGTCAAATCTTCTCTTCTGAACAGTTGCTCCATTTATACAAGGGATTGATTCATCCTTGTATGGAGTACAGCCCTCTCATTTGGGGTGGTTCTAGCTCTGTATCCTTACTTGATAGAGTTGGGTCGAAAGGGGTACAACTTATAAACTGTCCCAAGCTAACTTCCAAACTTGACCCCCTTGCCCTATGCCACAATGTTAGTTCACTTTCCCTCTTCTATAGGTATTACTTTGGTTTTTGCTCCGGAGAGCTGGCTGCTTGTGTGCCCACACCTCTAGCTAGACCACGCAATACTTGGCAAGCTGCTGCATCACACTGATTACTGTGTGGCCATCAGCAACTTAAGTATGAGCCATTTTGATACCTGCTTCTCTCCCTACACATCAAAGCTTTGGAACTCTCTACCACCTCATGTCTTTCCCAAAAATTTGAACTAGCACATTCCAAAAGACAGGTTTTTCACTGCATCCAAACTTCATAAACACTCCCTTCTCTTTTCTTTTTCCATTTCAGAATTCTCTCTATGTATCAATTAAGGCCTGGCCTTGATGTGGACGTCTGTCTGTAACTGAAGCCTTCAACATGAAATAGAAAGTCACATGCAGCTTTTAAGATCAACTGCAGAACTGGGGTCACTAGTCAAAACATCACAAAATGCCCTATTTCCTGAGAGAGAACTGCTTACCTTTTCTCAAAGTAAATTTACAAAATTATAATATCTTTTGAACCCCTAACTAAATTTAATTCTACAAACTGGTAAAGCAAACCTGGTAGTAAACTCTGCAGAGCAATTAATGTCTTTCCTCCTGGGGCAGCACAGAGATCTAGCACTCGGTCACCTGGTGCAAGATCAAGAGCTAAAACTGGGAGCAAAGAGGCACCATCCAGGGCATAGTGGTCTAATACTTTCATCTGATGGTCCATCTTTGGCTGGAAAAAGAAGAAATAAACCTCCATATTTTTCACATATCTAAGAAATGGTAAGCCAGCCTCAGCAGAATCATCTCTGAACACTACATTACTTAGCTTTTTACATTTCCCCATATAAGTCACTTTTCATTCTGACTGTCCACCTCTGCACTTAGCATTTTCACTCTGATTCAGAAACAACTCTCTTAGTCATTCTTAACTCTTCAGTTTACCATTTCCCTGCATATCTATGCCATACTATACAACCCATACATTAATCTGATACTCATTTCATATATACGAATCCCTTCAAATCATCTTTTCTCAATTCATCTACTTATCTCATCCTACATTACTTTCTTTTATTCATTCTTTATTTATTATACTTTGTCACTGTCTCACATGTTAGTGAGGTAGTGCAAGGAAACAGATGAAACAATGGCCCATCCCACCTACATACACATGTATACACATGCATGTCTACTGAGTGAAACGAAGCTCAAGGGTAAAGGGGAAGAGTGGTTTGGGAATGTCTGGGGAGTAAAGTCAGGGGTTAGTGAGAGGACAAGAGCAAGGGAAGGAGTAGCAATACTCCTGAAACAGGAGTTGTGGGAGTATGTGATAGAGTGTAAGAAAGTAAATTCTCGATTAATATGGGTAAAACTGAAAGTTGATGGAGAGAGGTGGGTGATTATTGGTGCTTATGCACCTGGGCATGAGAAGAAAGATCAAGAGAGGCAAGTGTTTTGGGAGCAGCTGAATGAGTGTGTTAGTGGTTTTGATGCACGAGACCGGGTTATAGTGTTGGGTGATTTGAATGCAAAGGTGAGTAATGTGGCAGTTGAGGGAATAATTGGTATACATGGGGTGTTCAGTGTTGTAAATGGAAATGGTGAAGAGCTTGTAGATTTATGTGCTGAAAAAGGACTGATGATTGGGAATACCTGGTTTAAAAAGCGAGATATACATAAGTATACTTATGTAAGTAGGAGAGATGGCCAGAGAGCGTTATTGGATTACGTGTTAATTGACAGGCGTGCGAAAGAGAGACTTTTGGATGTTAATGTGCTGAGAGGTGCAACTGGAGGGATGTCTGATCATTATCTTGTGGAGGCTAAGGTGAAGATTTGTATGGGTTTTCAGAAAAGAAGAGTGAATGTTGGGGTGAAGAGGGTGGTGAGAGTAAGTGAGCTTGAGAAGGAGACCTGTGTGAGGAAGTACCAGGAGGGACTGAGTACAGAATGGAAAAAGGTGAGAACAATGGAAGTAAGGGGAGTGGGGGAGGAATGGGATGTATTTAGGGAATCAGTGATGGATTGCGCAAAAGATGCTTGTGGCATGAGAAGAGTGGGAGGTGGGTTGATTAGAAAGGGTAGTGAGTGGTGGGATGAAGAAGTAAGAGTATTAGTAAAAGAGAAGAGAGAGGCATTTGGACGATTTTTGCAGGGAAAAAATGCAATTGAGTGGGAGATGTATAAAAGAAAGAGACAGGAGGTCAAGAGAAAGGTGCAAGAGGTGAAAAAAAGGGCAAATGAGAGTTGGGGTGAGAGAGTATCATTAAATTTTAGGGAGAATAAAAAGATGTTCTGGAAGGAGGTAAATAAAGTGCGTAAGACAAGGGAGCAAATGGGAACTTCAGTGAAGGGCGCAAATGGGGAGGTGATAACAAGTAGTGGTGATGTGAGAAGGAGATGGAGTGAGTATTTTCGAAGGTTTGTTGAATGTGTTTGATGATAGAGTGGCAGATATAGGGTGTTTTGGTCGAGGTGGTGTGCAAAGTGAGAGGGTTAGGGAAAATGATTTGGTAAACAGAGAAGAGGTAGTAAAAGCTTTGCGGAAGATGAAAGCCGGCAAGGCAGCAGGTTTGGATGGTATTGCAGTGGAATTTATTAAAAAAGGGGGTGACTGTATTGTTGACTGGTTGGTAAGGTTATTTAATGTATGTATGACTCATGGTGAGGTGCCTGAGGATTGGCGGAATGCGTGCATAGTGCCATTGTACAAAGGCAAAGGGGATAAGAGTGAGTGCTCAAATTACAGAGGTATAAGTTTGTTGAGTATTCCTGGTAAATTATATGGGAGGGTATTGATTGAGAGGGTGAAGGCATGTACAGAGCATCAGATTGGGGAAGAGCAGTGTGGTTTCAGAAGTGGTAGAGGATGTGTGGATCAGGTGTTTGCTTTGAAGAATGTATGTGAGAAATACTTAGAAAAGCAAATGGATTTGTATGTAGCATTTATGGATCTGGAGAAGGCATATGATAGAGTTGATAGAGAGGCTCTGTGGAAGGTATTAAGAATATATGGTGTGGGAGGACAGTTGTTAGAAGCAGTGAAAAGTTTTTATCGAGGATGTAAGGCATGTGTACGTGTAGGAAGAGAGGAAAGTGATTGGTTCTCAGTGAATGTAGGTTTGCGGCAGGGGTGTGTGATGTCTCCATGGTTGTTTAATTTGTTTATGGATGGGGTTGTTAGGGAGGTAAATGCAAGAGTTTTGGAAAGAGGGGCAAGTATGAAGTCTGTTGGGGATGAGAGAGCTTGGGAAGTGAGTCAGTTGTTGTTCGCTGATGACACAGCACTGGTGGCTGATTCATGTGTGAAACTGCAGAAGCTGGTGACTGAGTTTGGAAAAGTGTGTGGAAGAAGAAAGTTAAGAGTAAATGTGAATAAGAGCAAGGTTATTAGGTACAGTAGGGTTGAGGGTCAAGTCAATTGGGAGGTGAGTTTGAATGGAGAAAAACTGGAGGAAGTGAAGTGTTTTAGATATCTGGGAGTGGATCTGGCAGCGGATGGAACCATGGAAGCGGAAGTGGATCATAGGGTGGGGGAGGGGGCGAAAATTCTGGGGGCCTTGAAGAATGTGTGGAAGTCGAGAACATTATCTCGGAAAGCAAAAATGGGTATGTTTGAAGGAATAGTGGTTCCAACAATGTTGTATGGTTGCGAGGCGTGGGCTATGGATAGAGTTGTGCGCAGGAGGATGGATGTGCTGGAAATGAGATGTTTGAGGACAATGTGTGGTGTGAGGTGGTTTGATCGAGTGAGTAACGTAAGGGTAAGAGAGATGTGTGGAAATAAAAAGAGCGTGGTTGAGAGAGCAGAAGAGGGTGTTTTGAAGTGGTTTGGGCACATGGAGAGGATGAGTGAGGAAAGATTGACCAAGAGGAATATATGTGTCGGAGGTGGAGGGAACAAGGAGAAGAGGGAGACCAAATTGGAGGTGGAAAGATGGAGTGAAAAAGATTTTGTGTGATCGGGGCCTGAACATGCAGGAGGGTGAAAGGAGGGCAAGGAACAGAGTGAATTGGAGCGATGTGGTATACCGGGGCTGATGTGCTGTCAGTGGATTGAATCAAGGCATGTGAAGCATCTGGGGTAAACCATGGAAAGCTGTGTAGGTATGTATATTTGCGTGTGTGGACGTATGTATATACATGTGTATGGGGGGGGGGTTGGGCCATTTCTCTCGTCTGTTTCCTTGTGCTACCTCGCAAACGCAGGAGACAGCAACAAAGTATAAAAAAAAAAAAAAAAAACATAATTCATACTTGCTGCCTTCACTCATTCCCGTCGCCACCCCACCACACATGAAATGACAACCCCCTCCCCCTGCACGTACGTGAGGTAGCACTAGGAAATGAATAACAAAGGCCACATTCGTTCACACTCAGTCTCTAGCTATCATGCATAATACACCGAAACCACAGCTCCCTTTCCGCATCCAGGCCCCACAAAACTTCCCATGGTTTACCCCAGAACCTTCACATGCCCTGGTTCAATCCACTGCCAGCACATCGACCCCAGTATACCACATCATTCCAATTCACTCTATTCCTTGCATGCTTTCCACCCCTCCTGCATGTTCAGGACCTGATCACTCAAAATCTTTTTCACTCTATCTTTCCACCTCCAATTTGGTCTCCCACTTCTCGTTCCCTCCACCTCAGACACATATATCCTCTTTGTCAATCTTTTCTCACTCATTCTCTCTAAAAGGCCCAACAAAAATAAAACCACATGAATAACATAAGTATATAAATACATGTTTTTTTCTGAATTAGCTGTGACAGCACAGGCAACTGAATGCTCTAATCATGACCATATCATCTCAAGGCAATGGGAGTCAGTGGTACTGCAGATGAATTTATTAAGAAAGGGGGTGATTGTGTTGTTGATTGGTTGGTAAAGATATTCAATGTATGCATAGATCATAGTGAAGTGCCTGAGGACAGGTGGAATGCATGTATAGTGCCACTGTATAAAAGCAATGGGGATAAAGGTGAGTGTTCAAACTACAAAGCCATAACTTTGTTGAATATTCCTGGAAAACTGTATGGGAGGGTATTGATTGAGAGGGTAAAGGAATGTACAGAGAATCAGACTGGGGAGGAGCAGTGTGGTTTCAGAAGTGGTAAAAGATGTGTGGATCAGGTATTTGCTCTGAGGAATGTCTGAGAAATACTTAGGAAAATAGATGGATTTGTATGTGGCATTTATGGATCTGGAGAAGGCATTTGATAGGGATGATAGAGATGCTTTGTGGAAGGTCATACGAGTATACGGTGTAGGAGATAAGCTGCAAGAAGTAGAGAGAAGTTTTTATCATCGGTGTAAGGCATGTGTACAAGTAGGAAAACAGGAGAGTGAATGGTCCCTAGTGAAAGTCAGTCTGTGGCAAGGGTGTGTGATGTCACCATGGTTGTTTAATTGTTTATGGAAGGGGTGGTTAGGGAGGAAAATGCAAGAGTTTTGGATAGAGTGGCAAGTATGTGTTCTGTTGTGGATAAGAGTACTGGGAAGTGAGTCAGTTGTTGTTGATCAATGACAGCACTGGTTGCTGATTCAAAAGAGAAACTGCAGAAGTTGGTGACTGAGTCTGGTAAAGTGTGTGAAAGGAGAAAGTTGAGAGTATATGTGAATAAGAGCAAAGTTATGTAAGTTCAGCCGGGTTGAGGGGCAAGTTAGTTGGAATGTGCGTTTGAATGGAGAAAAATTGGAGGAAGTGTTTTAGATATCTGGGAGAGGACTTAGCAACGAATGGAGCCATGTAAGAGGAAGTGAGTCATAGGGTGGGGGAGGGGGCAAAGATTCTGGGAGCAATGAAGAATGTGTGCAATGCACCGAAACCACAGCTTCCTTTCCACATCCAGGCCACACAAAACTTTCCATGGTTTACCCCAGACCCTTCACAAGCCCTGGTTCAATCCATAACAGAATGTCAACCCCGGTATACCACATCATTCCAATTAACACTATTCCTTGCACACCTTTCACCCTCCTGTATGTTCAGGCCCCAATCACTCAAAATCTTTTTCACTCCAACCTTCCACCTCCAACTTGGTCTCCCACTTCTCCTTGTTCCCTCCACCACTGACACATATATCCTCTTTGTCAATCATTCCTCACTCATTCTCTCCATGTGCCCAAACCATTTTAATACACCCTCTTCTGCTCTCTCAACCACACTCTTTTTATCACCAATCATCTCTCTCAACCTTTCATTACTTGCTCAATCAAACCACCTCACACCACATACTGTCCTCAAACATCTCATTTCCAACACAACCCACCTTCACACAATCCTATCTATAACCCACACCTTGCAACCATATAACATTGTTGGAACCCATATTCCTTCAAACATACCCATTTTTGCTCTCCGAGATAATGTTCTTGCCTTTCACACATTCTTCAATACTTCCAGAACCTTCACCCCCTGTGACTCACTTCCACTTCCATGGTTCCATCCGATGCTAAATCCACTCCCAGATATCTAAAATACTTCACTTCCTCCAGGTTTCTCCATTCAAACTTACCTCCCAATTGACTAGTCCCTCAACCCTATTGAACCTAATAACCTTGCTCTTATTCACATCTACTCTTAGCTTTCTTCTTTCACACACTTTACCAAACTCAGTCACCAGCTTCTGCAGTTTCTCACCTGAATCAGCCACCAATAATCATTATACTTACAGGCTGTCTCCAGCATTAGTGAGGTAGCACAAGGAAACAGACAAGAATAGCCCAACCCACCCACATACACATGTATATACATAAATGCCCACACATGCACATATACAAACATATACATATCAATGTATACATACACAGACATATACATATATACACATGTACATATTCATACTTGCTGCCTTCATCCATTCCCGTCACCACCCCAGCACACATGAGATAGCATTCACCCCCCCCCCCTTCGACACACACCTCCAACGAGGTAGTGCTGGGAAAAGACAAAAAAGGCCACGCTCGTTTACACTCAAGTCTCTAGCTGTAATGTGCAATGCACCAAAACCATAGCTCCCTTTCCACATCCAGGCCCCACAGACCTTTCCATGGTTTACCCCAGACGCTTCACATGCCCTGGTTCAATCCATTGACAGCACGTCGACCCCAGTATACCACATCATTTCAGTTCACTCTATCCCTTGCACGCCTTTCACCCTCCTGTATGTTCTGGCCCCGATCGCTCAAAATCATTTTCACCCCATCCTTACACCTTCAATTTGGTTTCCCGCTTCTCCTTCTTCCCTCGACCTCTGACACATATATCCTCTTAGTCAATCTTTCCTCACTCATTCTCCCAATGTGTTCAAACCATTTCAACACACCCTCGTCTGGTCTCTCAACCACACTCTTTTTATTGCCACACATCTCTTATCCTTTCATTACTTACTCAATCAAATCACCTCAAACATTTCCTTTCTAACACATCCACCCTCCTCCACACAACCCTATCTATAGCTCATGCCTCGCAACCATATAACATTGTTGGAACCACTATTCCTTCAAACATACACATTTTTGCTCTCCGAGATAACGTTCTCGCATTCCACACATTCTTCGACACTCCCAGAACCTTCACCCCCTACCCCACCCTGTGACTCACTTATGCTTCCATGGTTCCATCCGCTGCTAAGTCCACTCCCATATACCTAAAACATTTCAATTCCTCCAGTTTTTCTCAATTCAAACTTACCTCCCAATTAACTTGGTCCTCAACCCTACTGAACCTAATAACCTTGCTCTTAGTCACATTTACTCTCAACTTTTTTCTTTCACACACTTTACCAAACACAGTCACCAACTTCTGCAGTTTCTCACCCGAATTGCCACCAGTGCTGTATCATCAGTGAACAACAACTGACTTACTTCCCAAGCCCTCTCATCCACAAAAGATGACATACTTGCACCCTCTCTCCAAAACGCTTGCATTCACTTCCCTAACCAACCCATCCATAAACAAATTAAACAGCCACGGACACATCATGCACCCCTGCCACAAGCCGACATTCCCTGAGAACCAATCACTTTCCTCTCTTCCTATTCATACACATCCCTTACATTCTTGGTTAAAAATTTTTGCTGTTTCTAGCAACTTATCGCCCACACCATATACTCTTAAGACCTTCCACAAAGCATCTCCATCAACCCTATCATGTGCCTTCTACAGATCCATACATGCTAAATACAAATCCCTCTGTTTTTCGAAGTATTTCTCACATACATTCTTCAAAGCAAACACCTGATCCACACATCCTCTACCACTTCTGAAACCACACTGTTCTTCCCCAATCTGAATGCTCTGTACATGCCTTTACACTCAATCAATACCTGCCATATAATTTCCCAGGAATACTCAACAAACTTACATTTCTGTAATTTGAACACTCACCTTTATCTCCTTTGCCTTTGTACAACGGCACTATGCATGCATTCCGCCAATCCTCAAGCACTTCAACATTATCCATACAAACATTGAATATCCTTACCAATCAATCAGCAACACAGTCACCCCCTTTTTTAATAGATTCCACTGCAATACCATCCAGACCCTCCACTTTGCCAGCTGTCATCTTCTGTAAAGCTTTCACTACCTCTTCTCTGTTTACCAAATAATTCTCCATGACCCTCTCACTTCGCACACCACCCTGACCAAAACACCCTATATCTACCACTCTATCTTCATACACATTGACAAACCTTCAAAATACTCACTCCATCTTCTCATTACTTGTTACCTACCCATTAGCCCCTTTCACCGATGTTCCCATTTGTTCTCTTGTCTTATACACTTTATTTACCTCCTTCCAAAACATCTTTTTATTCTCCCTAAAGTTTAATGATACTCTCTCACCCCAACTCTCATTTGCCCTCTTTTTCACCTCTTGCACCTTTCTCTTGACCTCCTGCTGCTTTCTTTTATACATCTCCAAGTCATTTGCACTACTTCCCTACAAAAATCATCCAAATGCCCCTCTCTTCTCTTTCACTAACAATCTTACTTCATCCCACCACTCACTACCTTTTCTAATCTACCCACCTCCTACCTTCCTCAAGCCACAAGCATCTTTTGCACAAGCCATCACTGCTTCCCTAAATACATCCCATTCCTCCCCAACTCCCCTTAGGTCATTTGCTCTCACCTTTTTCCATTCTGCACTCAATCTCACCTGGTACTTCCTCACACAAGTCTCTTTTCCAAGCTCACTTACTCTCACCACTCTCTTCTCCACAACATTCTCTCCTCATTTCTGAAAACCTCTACAAATCTTCACCTTCGCCTCCACAAGATAGTGATCAGACATCCCTCCAGCTGCCATCTCTCCAACTCACATATGTATGCATACTTATGTATATCTCTCTTTTTAAACCAGGTATTCCTAATCACCAGTCCTTTTTCAGCACACAAATCCACAAGCTCTTAACCATTTCCATTTACAACACTAAATACCCCATGTACACCAATTATACCCTCTACTGCCACATTACTCACCTTTGCATTCAAATCACCTTTCACTATAACTCAGTTTTGCGCATGTATATACATATTTTATTGATATTTCATTATATTTAACTGCCGTCTCCTGCGTTAGTGAGGTAGCACAAAAAAACAGGTGAGGAATGGCCCCAAGCCACCCACATACACATGTATATACATAAATGCCCACACACGCACATATCCATACATATACGTTTCAGCGTATACATACATATACCTACACTGACATATACATATATACACATGTACATATTCATATTTCCTGCCTTTATCCATTCCCATCGCCACCCTGTCACACACAAAATAGCATCCCCCCCACCCCTAGAGCGAGGCAGTGCCAGGAACAGACAAAAAAGGCTACATTCGTTCACACTCAGTCTCTAGCTGTCATGTGTAATGCAACAAAACCACAGCTCCCTTTCCACATCCAGGACCCACAGACCTTTCCATGGTTTACCCCAGACGCTTCACATGCCCTGGTTCAATCCACTGACAGCACGTCGAACCCAGTATATCACATCATTCCAATTCACTCTATCCCTTGCATGCCTTTCACCCTCCTTTCCTCACTCATTCTCTCCATGTGTCCAAACCATTTCAACACACCCTCTTCTGCTCTCTCAACCACACTCTTTTTATTACTACACATCTCTCTTACCCTTTCATTACTTACTCGATCAAACCACCTCACACCACATATCGTCCTTAGAGATTTCATTTCCAACAAATCCACCCTCCTCTGCACAACCCTGTCTATAGCTCATGCCTCACAACCATATAACATTGTTGGAACCACTATTCCTTCAAACACACTCATTTTTGCTCTCCGAGATAACGTTCTTGCCTTCCACACATTCTTCAACACTCCCAGAACCTATGTTCCCTCCCCCACCCTGTGACTCACTTCCGCTTCCATGGTTCCATCTGCTGCTAAGTCCACTCCCAGATATCTAAAACACTTCACTTCCTCCAGTTTTCTCCATTTAAACTTACCTCCCAATTAAGTTGTTCCTCAATCCTACTGAACATAATAACCTTGCTCTTATTTACATTTACTTTCAGCTTTCTTCTTTCACATACTTTACCATACTCAGTCACCAACTGTTGCAGTTTCTCACCCAAATCAGCCACCAGTGTTGTATCATCAGCAAACAACAATTGACTCGCTTCCCAAGCCCTCTCACCCACAACAGACAACATACTTGCCCCTCTCTCCAAAACTCTTGCATTCACCTCCCTAACCATCCCATCCATAAACAAATTAAACAACCATGGACACATCACACACCCCTGCCTCAAACCGACATTCACTGGGAACCAATCACTTTCCTCTCTTCCTACTCATACATATGCCTTATATCCTTGGTAAAAACTTTTCACTGCTCCTAGCAACTTACCTCCCACACCATATACTCATAAAACCTTCCACAAACCATTTCTATCCATCCTATCATATGCCTTGTCCAGATCCATAAATGCTACAAACAAATCAATCTGCTTTTGTAAGTATTTCTCACATACATTCTTCAAAACAAACACCTGATCCACACATCCTCTATCTTTTTATTCTATCTTTTTGATCCACACATCCTCTATCTTTTTATTCTATCTTTTTATTATTATACATAATTGCAGTTTCCTGCATCAGCAAGGTAGTGCCAGGAAACAGATGAAGAATGGCCTATCCACTCATATACACATATATATACATAAATGCCCACATGTGCATATATACATACATATACATACATACATATGTACATATTCATACTTGCTTGCCTTCATCCATTCCTGTCCCTACATCGCTCCATAGGGAAACAGCATCGCTATCACCTGCTTCAGTGAGGTAGCACCAAGAATACAAACAAATAAGGCCACATTCATTCACACTCAGTCTCTAGCTGTCAGGTGTAATACACCGACACCACAGCTCCCTATCCACATCTAGGCCCCATAGACCTTTCCACAGTCTAACCCAGATGCTTCACATGCCTTGGTTAAGTACACTGGCAGCACATTGACCCTAGTATACCACATAGTTCCAATTCACTCTATTCCTTGCCTGCCTCACACCCTCCTATATGTTCAGGCCCTGATCGCTCAAAATTTTTTTCACTCCACCCTTCGACCTCAAATTTGCTCTCCTGCTTCTCCTTGTTCCCTCCACCTCTGACACATATATCCTCTTTGTCAATCATTCTTCACTCATTCTCTCCATATGTCCAAACCATATCAGCACACCCTCTTCTGCTCTCTCAACCATACTCTTTTTATTTAGACACATCTCTCTTACCTTTACATTGCTTACTTGATCAAACCGACTCACACCACATATTGTCCTCAAACATTTCATTTTCAACACATCCACCCTCCGCACAACCCTATCTATAGCCTATGTCTCGCAACTATATAACAATGATGAAACTACTATTCCTTCACACATACCCATTTTTGCTCTCCAAGATAATGTTCTCTCATCCCACACATTCTTCATCGCTCCCAGACCCTTCGCCTCTCCCCTACCTTGTGACTCACTTTTGCTTCCATGTTTCCATTCGCAGCTAAGTACACTCCCAGATATCTAAAACACTTCATTTCCTCCATTTTCATTTTTCCATTCGAACTTACATCCCAATTAACTTGTCCCTCAACCCTACTGAACCTAATAACCTTGCTCTTATTCACATGTACTCTTAACTTTCTCCTTTCACACATTTTTCCAAACTCAGTCACCAACTTCTGTAGTTTCACACTCGAATCAGCCACTAGAGCTACATCATAGGAGAACAACAACTGACTCACTTCCCAGGCCCTCTCATTCCCAAAAGACTGCATACTCGCCCCTCTCTCCAAAACACTTGCATTTACCTTCCAAACCACCCCATCCATAAACAAATGACACAGCGATGGGGACATAACACACCCCTGCTGCAAACCAACATTCACTGGGAACCAATCACTTTCCTCTCTTCCTATTCGTACACATGCCTTACATCCTTGGTAAAAACTTTTCACTGCTTCTAGCAACTTACCTCCCACACCATATACTCTTAATACCTTCCACAAAACATCTCTATCAACCCTATCATATGCCTTCTCCAGATCCATAAATACTACATACAAATCTATCAGTTTTTCTAAGTATTTCTCACACGCCTTCTTCAAAGCAAACACCTGATCCACACATCCTCTAACACTTCTGAAACCACACTGTTCTTCCCCAATCTGATGTTCTGTACATGTTTTCACCCTCTCAATCAATACCCTCCCATATAATTTCCCAGGAATACTCAAACTTATGCTTCTGCAGTTTGAACACTTACCTTTATCCCCTTTGCCTTTGTACAATGGCACTATGCATGCATTCTCCCAATCCTTAGGCACTTCACCATGATCCATACATACACTGAATATCCTTACCAACTAATCAACAACATAATCACCAACTTTTTTCATAGATTCCACTACAACACCATTCAAACCTGCCACCTTGCCAGATTTCATCTTCTGCAAAGCTTTCACTACTTACTCTCTCTTAACCAAACCATTCTCCCTGACCCTCTCACTTCGCACACCAGCCCAACTAAATAGGCCACTCTATCATCAAACATATTCAAGAAACCTTCAAGATACTCATTCCATCCTTCTCGCTTCATAACCACCTGTTATTACTTCCCTACTTTCCCCCTTCACCAATGTTCCTATTTGTTCTCTCATCTTATGCACATTATCTGCCTCCTTCCAAAATATCTTTTTATCTCCCTAAAGTTTAATAATACTCTCACCCCAACTCTCATTTGCCCTCTTTTTCAACCCTTGCACCTTTCTCTTGACCTCCTACCACTTTCTTTCATACATCTCCCAGCCATTTGCACTCCTTCCTTGCAAGTATCATCCAAACGCTTCTCTTTTCTCTTTCACTAACAACTTTACATTTTCATCCCAACACTCACTACCTTTTCTAATCTGCCCATCTCCCACCTTTCTCTTGCCACAGTCATTTTTTGCACAAACCATCACTGCTTCCCTAAATACATCCTATTCCTCCCCCATTCCCCTTACATCATTTGCTCTTACCTTTTGCCGTTCTACACTCAATCTCTCCTGGTACTTCCTCACACAAGTCCCTTTTCCAAGCTCACTTAGTCTCACCACTCTCTTCTCCCCAACATTCTCTCTTCTTTCTTGAAAGCCTCTACAAATATTCACCTTTGCCTCCACAAGACAGTGATCAGGCATCCCTCCAGCTGTCCCTCTCAGCATATTAACATCCAAAGGTCTCTCTCTTACACTCCTATCAATTAACATGTAATCCAATAATGACCTTTGACCATCTCTCCTACTTACATACATATACTTAAGTATTATCAGTCGTTTTAATTAAGGTATTCCCAAGCACCAGTCTTTTTTCAGCAAACAAATCCACAAGCTCCTCACCATTTCTATTCACAACACTGAATAGCCCATGCACCCCAATTATACCCTTAACTGCCACATTACTCACCTCTGCATCTGAATCACCCATCACTAATTCTTGGAGATAGTGGTCAAGTTTTGGAAGGAGGTAAATAAAGTGCATAAGACAAGAGAACAAATGGGAACAACGGTGAAGGGGGCTAATGGGGAGGTAATAACAAGTAGTGGTGATGTGAGGAGATGGAGCGAGTATTTTGAAGGCTTGCTGAATGTGTTAGATGATAGAGTGGCAGATATAGGGTGCATTATACATGACAGCTAGAGACTGAGTGTGAACGAACGTGGCCTTTGTTGTCTTTTCCTAGCACTACCTCCTCGCACATGTGCGGGGGGTGGGGGGGTGTCATTTCATGTGTGGCGAGGTGGCGACGGGAATGAATAAAGGCAGCAAGTATGAATTATGTACATGTGTATATATGTATATGTCTGTGTATGTATATATATGTATCCGTTGAAATGTATAGGTATGTATATGTGCGCGTGTGGGCGTGTATGTATATACATGTGTATGTGGGTGGGTTGGGCCATTCTTTCATCTGTTTCCTTGCGCTACCCCACTAATGCGGAAGACAATGACAAATTATGATAGATAAATAATAAGTAGTGGTCAAGTATCAGGGAGGAAAAAATGCTACCCATAAAACTTTTGTTCCATGATCAGTAACTAAGAAAAGAAAGGAAGAAGTGGGGGCTAGAAATGCTCCTTTCCTGTATCATAATTTTCTAAAAGAGGCTCTCAAGTTTAATGCCTGAAGAATATGTTTAAGAAAATGTGATTCCCTGCAGATCATGAAAACATATCACCAGTGAAAAAATTCATCAATATACTCAATATATCCTGCATCACTGTGAAACATCTCCATCATAATATTGTACACAAACTCAAAGCATTTGCAAATTTGTTAATGAATAAGCTTACCTGTGACTGGAAGTATCACAGCAAACCATACCTAATGATGAATTCTTAGAAACTTCAGAGTTTGACCACAAAGTGGGAGGGGTCTCAACAGTGTGACACAGGTTGCTTTAGCTTAGATGCTGATTAGAGCATTATTTGAAACAATTTTTGGATAACAAACAAGATTAAATCAAAGTTAGGTTTTATGTGTGCTTTAAGCATATGGTCATATGTTCTCTTCCACCACAAAGTAAACAGCTGGTTTGGCTATAGAAAATAAGAAACCTCAATTCGAAAAGGGAATGTGAAGGGGTATAATATTTTCTGGTAAAGATCCAGTCCACACATCCATGTCCTTTATGCTCATCTTTCACTTCACTGATACTGATTTTAATTTTCTTAATCTCAGCTCCAATGGTTATCAATTGAGTCCCCTAACTTAGCAATGCTCAATCTTTAAAATCTTCTCTCATATGAATCATAAGACTGTATTAAAGCATCCATTCATATCTCTGTCATCCTTCCAAGATGTCATACATATCATATGAATTAATCCATGCACCTCAACTCCATACTTCAGTCTTTCATTAACTACTAAGTCTGATCTTGAATCTGTATCAACTTTCCTTCTTTCTGATTTCCTAGAATTCTCAATACCAATTTTCCTCTTACACTCAACTGTTTTATATTTCTTCTTCCCCCTTCATATCTTATTCACATCTGTGACGCTGAACAGGTCAAAGCATTCAATTCAACCTTTAATGAACTCACTTTCATCTAACAATACTCTATCATCTCCACTTTCTTCTGAAAAATCATTTCAATACTCCTTCATAATCTTGTTTCTGCCTCTGTAATATAAGCCCAGTTCTTACTCATTTTGCAGGGAGTATGATATACAGGAAACATATCAGTCATTCTCAAACAATTTTGATTATGAGTGATATGCTGAAACTATATAGAATATTGTAGAAATCTAATGTAGCAACCATACTATACAGTGTTAATGCCAACAAATATAATGCATTTCTACTATACAGTGTTAGCGCCAAAAACTATAATGCAAGTAAAGCAATCTTAAAACATACGTATGGAAAGGTAGAAATGTCTCCCTTTCCAAAGGAATAAATCTTGAGCATTTTTGGTAAACTGATTGGTTCCTCTTGTCTTTCTCTTTTCAATCCAATCTCCTGATCTCCCTGACTGACACCAAGCAAAACATCTGTCTCTTCAATCCACTCTTCTAGCCCCTGAAAATAAAGATAACCATTGATACAATAAGACTTCTAATTCTCAGCATCAAGATACAAGATAGTGAGAACTAGTAGAAAGAAGAAACAGTCAATAAATCCAACCCTAATATGTCAATTCTTCAAGTGTAAAACTGTTTTGAGATGATAAATTGATACAGATCAAATGGTTCATCAACTAAATACTACAGTATCAAGGTATGAGGGATCTATGGGACTGTTTTGCAGAATGCAAGAGATTTCAAGGTTAATCAAGGCTAGAATTAAGGTAGACATCAAGAGATGTGTGATTTTTAGCTCTCATAAATAAGTTAGACGGAGTGAAAAGAATAAGATGAATTTAGGAGAAGCTGCACAAGAGCACAGACAGTTCTGATGCAAGGGATTGAATCTTGGTTTGAGGGGATCTGAATGTAAACTTAAGTGGGTGAGGTGGCAACTGATGGTATTACTGGGGACCATGGAGTCTCTAGTGTAAACTGATATTGTGAAAAGCTTGTCAGATTGTGCTGAAAGTGGAAAGGTGATTTGGAATACAAGGTTTATGAAAAGTTACTTAGAAGTTGTTGGATATACATGTGCTAGGACACCAAGTAAAATGTCTAATTATTTCTTGGTGGAGGTAAGTGTGAAAGCTGGCCATGAGAGTAAGATAAGAGGAAATGATATATGTCTGAAGGAAATGGAGAAAAAGATTAAGCCTGGGAAAGTGGCTTGTGTGTACAGTAACTAAGAGATTGAATGAAGAATGGTACAGGTTGAGAGTAAATGAGACTAGAGTTGTGAAACATCCTCAAGGATGAAGTACAGCATATCTAAACATGTATGGGAGATTGAGATTTATAGGGAAGAAGTACAGTTATCTAAATGTGTGGATGAAATATGTGCTCTTGGAGGGTGGAATGTGGACATATGGGAAAGGGCAGTAAGCACTGGAATTACAAATCTAGTCTGGTAACTAAATAGAAAAGGGAGTTGCACTGGCATTATCTGCTGGAAAGGAGTGTGAGTGACTGGTAGAAGTACAACAGAAAAAAGTGTGGGGTCAAATGAAAGGTATGACATGAATAATAAGAATAGCAAATGAAAGATGGGGAAAGACAGGATCAAAGAATCTCAGAGAATATATGAAAAAGGACTAAATGAATGTGAAAAGCAAAGAGACAATATGAGAACAGGTGGGGAAACAGTAAAGAGAAGAGCTGGGAAAGTGACAAGAGACAAAGATGTGAGATAGAGATGGAATATAAAGAGCTGTTGTATGATTTAGACAATAAGAAAGTGGATATGGCACGTTGGGAAAAGGAGGCATTAACGATGAAAGAGTCAAGGAATATGGAAGGATGAAAAGAGAGGAGGTAGTTAGAGCCTTGCACAAGTTGCAATGTGGTAAAACAACAGAAGTAGATGAAAATCCAGCTGTCTCTCAAGATATGGGGTGATGGTGTTGTTCACTGATTATTCAAGCTGTTCCACATCATATGTATAGCTCAACTTAAGGTGCATGAAGAATGAAACAGTGCATGTACAGCATCCTTCTATAAAGGCAAAAGGGACAAAAATGAGAGCATGAATTACCAAGGTTAAGTATTTCTGGTAAGGTGCATGGGAGAGTGGTGGCTGAAAGGGCTTTGCAGTACACAAAATGGCTGACCAGCAGTGCGGTTTCAATATGGGAAAAGGTTTCTGGACCATCTGTTTGCTGTGAAGAATGTACTGGTATGTGTGAAATACCTGAACAAAGAGAAAAGTTTACTATCTAAACAGAAGTGAGTTAATGAAAAGTAGTAGAGTGGATGAGTTTGATAGAATGGCTTTACTGAGTTTAATCAAGAAGGACCTAGAGGAGATGGATCACTTGAGGTAACTGGGAGTGGACATGGCAGCAGATGGAATCATGGGGGCTAAAGTAAGTCACAAGTTGGATAAGGAGTGATGGACCTGGGTGCAATTAAAAAGCATTAATAAGGGCAAGGATGGGTATGTATGAGGGCATAACAGATCCAACAGCATTGTGCAGATGCAAATCTTTGGCCCTAGAGGATAATGATTGGAAGAGAGTGGGTGTATTAGAAGTGAAAATTATGAAGGTGATATGTGGAGTGAAATGGGTGAATTGTTTAAGAAATAACAGTGTCAGAGAGGGGAATGGTAGTAAGCATTGTCTGCTTGAGAGTATCCATCAGGATTTATTGAAATTTTTCAGGTAAAGGGAGTGAATGAGCAAAGAGAGACTGACAAAGATTTTTTTTTTCTTTTTTTTGCTTTGTCGCTGTCTCCCGCGTTTGCGAGGTAGCGCAAGGAAACAGACGAAAGAAATGGCCCAAACCACCCCCATACACATGTATATACATACCCGTCCACACACGCAAATATACATACCTACACAGCTTTCCATGGTTTACCCCAGATGCTTCACATGCCCTGATTCAATCCACTGACAGTACGTCAACCCCGGTATACCACATCGATCCAGTTCACTCTATTCCTTGCCCTCCTTTCACCCTCCTGCATGTTCAGGCCCCGATCACGCAAAATCTTTTTCACTCCATCTTTCCACCTCCAATTTGGTCTCCCACTTCTCCTTGTTCCCTCCACTTCCGAAACATATATCCTCTTGGTCAATCTTTCCTCACTCATTCTCTCCATGTGCCCAAACCATTTCAAAACACCCTCTTCTGCTCTCTCAACCACGCTCTTTTTATTTCCACACATCTCTCTTACCCTTACGTTACTTACTCGATCAAACCACCTCACACCACACATTGTCCTCAAACATCTCATTTCCAGCACATCCATCCTCCTGCGCACAACTCTATCCATAACCCACGCCTCGCAACCATACAACATTGTTGGAACCACTATTCCTTCAAACACACATTTTTGCTTTCCAAGATAATGTTCTCGACTTCCACACATTCTTCAAGGCTCCCAGGATTTTCGCCCCCTCCCCCACCCTATGATCCACTTCCGCTTCCATGGTTCCATCCGCTGCCAGATCCACTCCCAGATATCTAAAACACTTTACTTCCTCCAGTTTTGCTCCATTCAAACTTACCTCCCAATTGACTTGACCCTCAACCCTACTGTACCTAATAACGTTGCTCTTATTCACATTTACTCTTAACTTTCTTCTTTCATACACTTTACCAAACTCAGTCACCAGCTTCTGCAGTTTCTCACATGAATCAGCCACCAGCGCTGTATCACCAGCGTACAACAACTGACTCACTTCCCAAGCTCTCTCATCCCCAACAGACTTCATACTTGCCCCTCTTTCCAAAACTCTTGCATTTACCTCCCTAACAACCCCATCCATAAACAAATTAAACAACCATGGAGACATCACACACCCCTGCCGCAAACCTACATTCACTGAGAACCAATCACTTTCCTCTCTTCCTACACGTACACATGCCTTACATCCTCAATAAAAAAGATCTAGTGTCAAAAGTAGAGGATGAAATGAGAGATCAAGGAGGAAATTGAAGGAAAACGTGAAGGAGACTTTTAGGCATATGGGTCTGAACATTCAGGAAGGCAAGAAGCACTGACTTTATAGAAAGAATCTGAGCAATGCAGTATATATGGGGTAACAAGCTGTCTCTGGGCTTAATCAAGGTACACGGAGCAGTTAAAGATTGATAGTGAATTAAAGTCTCTGTTTTGTTCAATAAATAACAGCTAGAGATTGACAATGTGCGACTGAAGCCACTGTTTGTTTATTTAAGATGACCTCACTTGAGTACAAAGGGCAAATAGGTAAAAAAAAAAAAAAAAAAAGAATAAGTATTTACAAATCATCCATTTACAATGGAAGTAAGGGGAGTGGGGGAGGAATGGGATGTATTTAGGGAATCAGTGATGGATTGCGCAAAAGATGCTTGTGGCATGAGAAGAGTGGGAGGTGGGTTGATTAGAAAGGGTAGTGAGTGGTGGGATGAAGAAGTAAGAGTATTAGTGAAAGAGAAGAGAGAGGCATTTGGACGATTTTTGCAGGGTAAAAATGCAATTGAGTGGGAGACGTATAAAAGAAAGAGACAGGAGGTCAAGAGAAAGGTGCAAGAGGTGAAAAAAAGGGCAAATGAGAGTTGGGGTGAGAGGTAAATGCAAGAGTCCTGGAAAGAGGGGCAAGTATGAAGTCTGTTGGGGATGAGAGAGCTTGGGAAGTGAGTCAATTGTTGTTCGCTGATGATACAGCGCTGGTGGCTGATTCATGTGAGAAACTGCAGAAGCTGGTGACTGAGTTTGGTAAAGTGTGTGGAAGAAGAAAGTTGAGAGTAAATGTGAATAAGAGCAAGGTTATTAGGTACAGTAGGGGTGAGGGTCAAGTCAATTGGGAGGTGAGTTTGAATGGAGAAAAACTGGAGGAAGTGAAGTGTTTTAGATATCTGGGAGTGGATCTGTCAGCGGATGGAACCATGGAAGCGGAAGTGGATCATAGGGTGGGGGAGGGGGCGAAAATTTTGGGAGCCTTGAAAAATGTGTGGAAGTCGAGAACATTATCTCGGAAAGCAAAAATGGGTATGTTTGAGGGAATAGTGGTTCCAACAATGCTGTATGGTTGCGAGGCGTGGGCTATGGATAGAGATGTGCGCAGGAGGATGGATGTGCTGGAAATGAGATGTTTGAGGACAATGTGTGGTGTGAGGTGGTTTGAGCGAGTAAGTAACGTAAGGGTAAGAGAGATGTGTGGAAATAAAAAGAGCGTGGTTGAGAGAGCAGAAGAGGGTGTTTTGAAATGGTTTGGGCACATGGAGAGAATGAGTGAGGAGAGATTGACCAAGAGGATATATGTGTCGGAGGTGGAGGGAACGAGGAGAAGAGGGAGACCAAATTGGAGGTGGAAAGATGGAGTGAAAAAGATTTTGTGTGATCGGGGCCTGAACATGCAGGAGGGTGAAAGGAGGGCAAGAAATAGAGTGAATTGGAGTCATGTGGTATACAGGGGTTGACGTGCTGTCAGTGGATTGAAGCAAGGCATGTGAAGCGTCTGGGGTAAACCGTGGAAAGCTGTGTAGGTATGTATATTTGCGTGTGTGGACGTGTGTATGTACATGTGTATGGGGGGGGGGGTTGGGCCATTTCTTTCGTCTGTTTCCTTGCGCTACCTCGCAAACGCGGGAGACAGCGACAAAGTATAAAAAAAAAAAAAAAAAAAAAAAAAAAAAAAAAAGATGTTCTGGAAGGAGGTAAATAAAGTGCGTAAGACAAGGGAGCAAATGGGAACTTCAGTGAAGGGCGCAAATGGGGAGGTGATAACAAGTAGTGGTGATGTGAGAAGGAGATGGAGTGAGTATTTTGAAGGTTTGTTGAATGTGTTTGATGATAGAGTGGCAGATATAGGGTGTTTTGGTCGAGGTGGTGTGCAAAGTGAGAGGGTTAGGGAAAATGATTTGGTAAACAGAGAAGAGGTAGTAAAAGCTTTGCGGAAGATGAAAGCCGGCAAGGCAGCAGGTTTGGATGGTATTGCAGTGGAATTTATTAAAAAAGGGGGTGACTGTATTGTTGACTGGTTGGTAAGGTTATTTAATGTATGTATGACTCATGGTGAGGTGCCTGAGGATTGGCGGAATGCTTGCACATTGCCATTGTATAAAGGCAAAGGGGATAAGAGTGAGTGCTCAAATTACAGAGGTATAAGTTTGTTGAGTATTCCTGGTAAATTATATGGGAGGGTATTGATTGAGAGGGTGAAGGCATGTACAGAGCATCAGATTGGGGAAGAGCAGTGTGGTTTCAGAAGTGGTAGAGGATGTGTGGATCAGGTGTTTGCTTTGAAGAATGTATGTGAGAAATACTTAGAAAAGCAAATGGATTTGTATGTAGCATTTATGGATCTGGAGAGGGCATATGATAGAGTTGATAGAGATGCTCTGTGGAAGGTATTAAGAATATATGGTGTGGGAGGCAAGTTGTTAGAAGCAGTGAAAAGTTTTTATCGAGGATGTAAGGCATGTGTACGTGTAGGAAGAGAGGAAAGTGATTGGTTCTCAGTGAATGTAGGTTTGCGGCAGGGGTGTGTGATGTCTCCATGGTTGTTTAATTTGTTTATGGATGGGGTTGTTAGGGAGGTAAATGCAAGAGTTTTGGAAAGAGGGGCAAGTATGAAGTCTGTTGTGGATGAGAAAGCTTGGGAAGTGAGTCAGTTGTTGTTCGCTGATGATACAGCGCTGGTGGCTGATTCATGTGAGAAACTGCAGAAGCTGGTGACTGAGTTTGGTAAAGTGTGTGAAAGAAGAAAGTTAAGAGTAAATGTGAATAAGAGCAAGGTTATTAGGTACAGTAGGGTTGAGGGTCAAGTCAATTGGGAGGTGAGTTTGAATGGAGAAAAACTGGAGGAAGTGAAGTGTTTTAGATATCTGGGAGTGGATCTGGCAGCGGATGGAACCATGGAAGCGGAAGTGGATCATAGGGTGGGGGAGGGGGCGAAAATTCTGGGAGCCTTGAAGAATGTGTGGAAGTCGAGAACATTATCTTGGAAAGCAAAAATGGGTATGTTTGAAGGAATAGTGGTTCCAACAATGTTGTATGGTTGCGAGGAGAGGGCTATGGATAGAGTTGTGCGCAGGAGGATGGATGTGCTGGAAATGAGATGTTTGAGGACAATGTTTGGTGTGAGGTGGTTTGATCGAGTAAGTAACGTAAGGGTAAGAGAGATGTGTGGAAATGAAAAGAGCGTGGTTGAGAGAGCAGAAGAGGGTGTTTTGAAGTGGTTTGGGCACATGGAGAGAATGAGTGAGGAAAGATTGACCAAGAGGATATATGTGTCGGAGGTGGAGGGAACGAGGAGAAGAGGGAGACCAAATTGGAGGTGGAAAGATGGAGTGAAAAAGATTTTGTGTGATCGGGGCCTGAACATGCAGGAGGGTGAAAGGAGGGCAAGGATTAGAGTGAATTGGAGCGATGTGGTATACCGGGGTTGACGTGCTGTCAGTGGATTGAATCAAGGCATGTGAAGCGTCTGGGGTAAACCATGGAAAGCTGTGTAGGTATGTATATTTGCGTGTGTGGACGTATGTATATACATGTGTATGGGGGTGGGTTGGGCCATTTCTTTCGGCTGTTTCCTTGCGCTACCTCGCAAACGCGGGAGACAGCGACAAAAAAAAAAAAAAAAAAAAATTTACAAATCATGTTATATTGGTGTACTCTGAAACAAACATGGATAAGCTGTAGGGTATTACCACAAGAAGTAGAATGCAGATTACAGTGTTCTCATCACTTGTTTTTGATGTAATTTCTTTTTCAGCAGATGCCATACTCACCTCTACTTACAGACAAGCAAAGAATCCAGATTTTGTAGGTGTGTGGAGAAACACTTGAAAAAATATTTGAAATACAGTTCAAAATGACATTGCATTGGAGAAATGCCATGAGAGAGGAAAAGGGCAAACATGACACATATCTTCCTTGAGAGTGGAGAAGGGCAAACATGACACATACCTTTCAAGAAAGAAAACTGGGAAGATGCACGGAACTAAAATATTGTCCCTCATGAGTATGGTATGTAACATGCTGGCAAAGATAAAAAGAAAGCAAATGGATGAATGCTGGCAGAGGAATAATGACCTAAGTGAGATGCAATTTGGCTTCTGGGAAAGATCATGTATAATAAACACCTGAGATTCTATGAGAGAATGAGCTCCATATTAGACAAGAGAAGGCTGGGAAGACTGATTGTATATGAAGTGCCAGAAAGCATTTGATCATGTGCTTTTTATAAAGGATGGTACAGAAACTGGATCTTTAGGCAGGAGTAAGAGGAGACTCCTTCAATGGATAAATCGTTATCTTAGTTATAGGGAACAAAGAACAAAAGTTTGAGGAGCTTTATTGAAATGGATGAATGTCATATGTGGCATGCCTCAGCCTTCTCTTCAGAACCACTGCTCTTATGATCTATTTGATTAGCTTCCCAACTTTTCCTTTTCCTTGGAAGCATGCATGGATACATCCCATCCCTAAGAAGGGTGACTATTCTGACCCCTCTATCATCCTACTGCTTTGACATCTACCATTTCCAAAGTCTTTGAATCCCTCCTCAACTCCCATATCCATAAACACCTCGAAAATCACAATCTTCTCTTTGATCACCAGTAAGGCTTCCGTAATGTGAGATCCACTGGTGATGTTCTTTCCTATCTTAATAATGTCTGGTGGTCATCCCTGAAAGACTTTTATGAGTCATGTGTAGCTGCCCTTCACATACCTAAGGCTACTGACAGGGTGGGGCATCGGGGTCTCATTTATAGGCTCCCCTCTTTTGACTTCCCTCCCTCACTTTGCTCCTTCATATCTGGCTTCTTCTCTGGCTGATCCATCTCAGTGGTTGTTGAAAGATCATCTTCCACCCCCTTTCCTCCATCAACAGTAGTGTCCCTCATGATTTTGTCATACCCCCTACACTTACTCTCCTTTTTTTCAACAATTTCCTCTTTTCCACAAATAATGATCCAATGCACTCAACAATGCATTCATCCACATCCTTCAATTCTGCTCCCTCTTCTCTCACTTGATCCGCATCTCGTCTTGACACAGCTTCCTCAATAAACTTAGACTTGAACAGGATATCTTGGTGGGGTAGACAAAATCTTGTTAAGTTGAATGCCTCTAACACCCAATTTCTACCTACCTCTCCAACAAAAACTCCTCAAACTCTTGTCTCTCCCTTGACAATTCTGTAATTCCATCTCTTGACTCAATGAACATACTTTGTATTACTGTACCATCTACTCATTCTTGGAAACCCCACATTACAGGAATAGCTAGGTCTGCCTTTAAGAAACCAAGTGTCCTGTTTAGATATCGAAACTTCTTTTCTTCTGAACAGCTCTGTTTATACAAATGATTGATTTGTCCTTATATGGAGTACTGCTCTCACATCTGGGGTGGTTCCAACTCTGCATCCTTACTTGACAGATTTGAGTTAAAAGTGGTCCCAACTAGCTTCCAAAGTTAATCCTATTGCCATATGCAGAAATGGTGGTTCACTCTCCCTCTTCTATAGGTATTTCTTTGGTTTTTGCTTCCAAGAGCTGGCTGCTTGTGTGCCCACACCACTAGTTAGACCACACAATAATCGGCAAGCTGCTGCATTGCATGATTATTGTGTGCCCAATGGCAACTCAAGGGTGGGTTGTTCTGATACCTGCTTCTTTCCCTACATGTCAAAGATTGGGAACTCTCAATGTTCTTATGTCTTTCCCAATAACTATGACCTGGCACATTTCAAAAGACAGGTTTTCCACTTCCTCCAAAATTCAAAAATACTTTCCCTTGTCTCTTCTTTCTCCATTTCATAATTCTCTCTATATTTCAATGAAGGCCTGGCCTTGATGTGGACTTCTGTCTGTGACTGGAGCCTTCAATATTAAAAAACAAAATGAATTCCTACCTGAATTTGTAGATGATGCTGATGTTATGAGTAATGCAAAAATGTGAGGATTACATCACCTCAAAAAGGGACCTAAAAAGACTCCAAAGTTGGTTTGATATGTGGTTTATGGAATTCAATCCAAGTATACCTAAAGTACAAGTGATGGGAAACAGCAAAAGAAGGCATGATATGAATATTCACTAGCAGGAAATAAAAAGCAGGAATGTGAGCGTGAGAGACATTTGAAAGTTGACATCACTGCTTATGTCACCAGAGTCATACATCCCATCCCTAAGCCATACCAGAAGAAAGTGAGTGATAAAACAGTTATTGTGGACAGTGTACATAGGTTTGAAAACTTATATGATAGTACAGAAAGTTCAAGATATGGGGCCACTTGAGTTTAAAACTCCCTCCCCATACAATACAAATAGGTCACTACAAACACACAAAATATACATTTTTTTTTATTTTTTCAGGTGCTCTATCTACATCATATGAGACATACCTTCAACTTGGTTGCTGGCATGTAATCCATCAAAACAGTGACTCCTCCAGGGCCCACCTCAGAAGGAAGAATAACCCGATTACTGTGCTTAAGGTCAACTGGCCCCGAGATATGGTCTTGAGCCAAAGCTCTCTCTTGATACTTTTTTGGGTAACGACTTATAGGTTCCAACTTTGCTCGCTCAGCTAAATCATCGTCATCTAGCTGAAATTAATCATGTATGAGTCAAAGAGCCACTGCATTTTCATAATGAGCACAAACAAATGCAGTAAATCAGTTCATTCACCTATACATACGGCTGATCATCAACTACATCAGTTCCTGATCTACATATAATTTTTCAAGCCATGGAATTCATTAAATAGATACAAGTATACATATACTAAAATCTCTTTCATTTGGTGATTGTGAAATAAACTAAGAGTCGACAGAAAAAATTACAATAAATCTAATTAACCAAAATATTAAACAGTACACGTGAGAGTAAAGTAATCAACAAACAAACAAACAAACTATGATTGAATATAAATAAAACATACAGGTCAGCAATGACAGTGAAGGGTACTTATACTTATCATAATGATCACAGAGATAACTGTTACAAGACTCTGCCAGCCTGTGATTACACCACAAGTGAAAAGTCACCTTAAGGGAGGCTCTATCATCATCTGTTGACATATGGAAGTACAGCTTTGTCAGGGAAATCCTCTTTCCAAAGGATTCCACCATTTTCCTGCCACTGGAAAAAGTGTATCCTTGAAGATGAAAGGAGTTCCTTCATTGAAAGGAGTCCTGAGTGATGCTGTTTCCTGTGGGGCGGGGTGGCACTGGGAATGGATGAGGGTGAGGAAGTATGAATATGTACATGTGTACGTATGTATATGTATGTGCATGTACATGCATATTCCTTTCTTAGCAAAGGACGCTATTTGGTAAACAAGTTAGTTGATACACAACGAAGAGAAATAGCTGGGACACTGTCTGGTAATTACTTGTTTATCAAATGGTGTCCTAGCTATGTCTCCTCGTTGTATATCAACTGACTGTTGTATTTCATTCTTGTATCTCCCCCTGATGATATGATTATTACACGAAAGTGCACTTGGGAACTTACTGTGTTTCATTTCCTTGAGGTAAGAAAGGAATTTGGTTGATCACATGTGTGAAATGAGATGGTCAGGGAGAAAGGTCTGGTAAATAGAGAAGAGGGAGTGAAAGCTTTGCAGAGGATGAAAGCTGGCAAGATGGCGAGTTTCAACGGTATTGCAGTGGAATTCATTTAAAAAGGGGGTGACTGTGTTGTTGATTGGTTGGTAAAGATATTCAATGTATGTATGGATCATGGTGAATTGCCTGAGGATTGGCCAGAGAGCATTATTGGATTACATGTTAATTGATAGGTGCGCGAAAGAGAGACTTTTGGATGTTAATGTGCTGAGAGGTGCAACTGGAGGGATGTCTGATCATTATCTTGTGGAGGCGAAGGTGAAGATTTGTAGGGGTTTTCAGAAAAGAAGAGAATGTTGGGGTGAAAAGAGTGGTGAGAGTAAGTGAGCTTGGGAACGAGACTTGTGTGAGGAAGTACCAGGAGAGACTGAGTACAGAATGGAAAAAGGTGAGAGCAAAGGACGTAAGGGGAGTGGGGGAGGAATGGGATGTATTTAGGGAAGCAGTGATGGCTTGCGCAAAAGATGCTTAAGGCATGAGAAGCGTGGAAGGTGGGCAGATTAGAAAGGGTAGTGAGTGGTGGGATGAAGAAGTAAGATTATTAGTGAAAGAGAAGAGAGAGGCATTTGGACGATTTTTGCAGGGAAATAATGCAAATGAGTGGGAGATGTATAAAAGAAAGAGGCAGAAGGTCAAGAGAAAGGTGCAAAAGGTGAAAAAGAGGGCAAATGAGAGTTGAGGTGAGAGAGTATCATTAAATTTTAGGGAGAATAAAAAGATGTTTTGGAGGGAGGTAAATAAATTGCGTAAGATGAGGGAACAAACGGGAACTTCAGTGAAGGGGGCTAATGGGGAGGTGATAACAAGTAGTGGTGATGTAAGAAGGAGATGGAGTGAGTATTTTGAAGGTTTGTTGAATGTGTCTGATGACAGAGTGGCAGATATAGGGTGTTTTGGTCGAGGTGGTGTGCAAAGTGAGAAAGTTAGGGAAAATGATTTGGTAAACAGAGAAGAGGTAGTAAAAGCTTTGCGGAAGATGAAAGCCGGCAAGGCAGCAGGTTTGGATGGTATTGCAGTGGAATTTATTAAAAATGGGGGTGACTGTATTGTTGACTGGTTGGTAAGGTTATTTAATGTATGTATGACTCATGGTGAGGTGCCTGAGGATTGGCTGAATGCGTGCATAGTGCCATTGTACAAAGGCAAAGGGGATAAAAGTGAGTGCTCAAATTACAGAGGTATAAGTTTGTTGAGTATTCCTAGGAAATTATATGGGAGGGTATTGATTGAGAGGGTGAAGGTAAGTACAGAGCATCAGACTGGGGAAGAGCAGTGTGGTTTCAGAAGAGGAAGAGGATGTGTGGATCAGGTGTTTGCTTTGAAGAATGTATGTGAGAAATACTTAGAAAAGCAAATGGATTTGTATGTAGCATTTATGGATCTGGAGAAGGCATATGATAGAGTTGATAAGAGATGCTCTGTGGAAGGTATTAAGAATATATGGCATGGGAGGCAAGTTGTTAGAGGCAGTGAAAAGTTTTTATAGAGGATGTAAGGCATGTGTATGTGTAGGAAGAGAGGAAAGTGATTGGTTCTCAGTGAATGTAGGTTTGCGGCAGGGGGTGTGTGATGTCTCCATGGTTGTTTAATTTGTTTATGGATGGGGCTGTTAGGGAGGTGAATGCAAGAGTTTTGGAGAGAGCGGCAAGTATGCAGTCTGTTGTGGATGAGAGAGCTTGGAAAGTCAGTCAGTTGTTCGCTGATGATACAGCGCTGGTGGCTGATTCGGGTGTGAAACTGCAGAAGCTGGTGACTGAGTTTGGTAAAGTGTGTAAAAGAAGAAAACTGAGAGTAAATGTGAATAAGAGCAAGGTTATTAGGTACAGTAGGGTTGAGAGACAAGTCAATTGGGAGGTAAGTTTGAATGGGGAAAACTGGAGGAAGTGAAGTGTTTTAGATATCTGGGAGGGGATTTGGCAGTAGATGGAACCATGGAAGCAGAAGTGAATCACAGGGTGGGGGAGGGGGCGAAAGTTCTGGGAGCGTTGAAGAATGTGTGGAAGTTGAGAACATTATCTCGGAAAGCAAAAATGGGCATGTTTGAAGGAATAGTGGTTCCAACAATATTATATGGTTGCGAGGCGTGGGCTATAGATAGAGTTGTGCGGAGGAGGGTGTATGTGCTGGAAATGAGATGTTTGAGGACAATATGTGGTGTGAGGTGGTTTGATCGAGTAAGTAATGAAAGAGTAAGAGACATGTGTGGTAATAAAAAGAGTGTGGTTGAGAGAGCAGAAGAGGGTGTTTTGAAATGGTTTGGTCACATGGAGAGAATGAGTGAGGAAAGATTGACAAAGAGGATATATGTGTCAAAGACGGAGGGAACGAGAAGTGGGAGACCAAATTGGAGATGGAAAGATGGAGTGAAAAAGATTTTGAGTGATCAGGGCCTGAACATGCAGGAGGGTGGAAGGCATGCAAGGAATAGAGTGAATTGGAACGATGTGGTATACTGGGGTCAACGTGTTGTAAATGGATTGAACCAGGGCATGTGAAGCATCCGGGATAAGCCATGGAAAGTTCTATGGGGCCTGGATGTGAAAAGGGAGCTGTGGTTTCAGTGCATTATACATGATAGCTAGAGACTGAGTGTGAATGAATGTGGCCTTTGTTGTTTTTTCCTAGCGCTGCCTTGTGCACATGCGAGGGGGAGGGTGTTGTTATTTCATGTGTGGCGGGGTGGCGATGGAAATGAATGAAGGCAGAAAGTATGAATTATGTACACGTGTATATAAGTATATGTCTGTGTGTGTATATATATGTATACGTTGAAATGTATAGGTATGTATATGTGCGTGTGTGTATGTGTATGTATATACATGTGTATGTGGGTGGGTTGGGCCATTCTTTTGTCTGTTTCCTTGCACTACCTTGCTAATGCGGGAGACAGCGACAAAGTAAAATAAACAAATAAACTGATTAATATGATCAAGCCTGTCCCAGGAAAGAACTCATTTAGGAAGGAATAAGTATATACAGAAGTCACCAATGAAGTAGGCGTGAGCAGGCCCATGGCATTTATGTTGACCCGAATCTCTTTACCCCACCTAAAATTGTTGGGCTCTGCCAGTAAAGTTGGTGCCCTTCAGCAAAAAGTGGCAATTACATAACATGCCAGCATATGATATGAATGCACCTCAGTAGCAGTTTAGCTGTTGTAGGAAGCATGAGTGCTTTGTTGTACTCCCCAAATATGGCCTGGATTTTCATTGTTTTTTCTCTCTTTGTACCACTACCACCATCTTAATATGGTTGGAAATACTCACCTTACATGTGGCAAAATAACTTCTATAGTTGCCCTTTACAAAGGAAATAAGCCACTTATGGAAATTTCTAATATTACCTAAGTGAGCTCGAGATCAAAATAAGGTTGGGTGAAAAAATTTCATGGCAGTGTTGGTACCACTACACTGAGCCATGTGAAATGCCCTGGGAAGGCCAGAAAATCCTCTCCACATACTCTAAATATTCATAAAGTCAAGTGGATGCAGATCCATGCTTGAGTCAGAAAGGACAATGCAGTGCCACTTAAACAAGTACTTGAGCTGCAGGCTGTGTCTATAACTGGTCATAAGCTACAGGCACCAGAAGGCATCGATATTTGCAAGAAGCATGTAGGGTGGGATGCAATTAAGTTCAGAAGCGTCTTGTTGAGTGATGAGTCCAACTTTTTCAAGGCAGGTGGCCATGGTGGGCATGTGTAAAGTGTCAACCAAGCCATGATCTATTTGACCCCAAGCATGTTGCAAGCACTGTAAAGCTCCCTGTTTCACTTGTGGTATGGGAGTGTTTCAGTTATCATGGTGTTGGGGACCTTGTAGTGTTGCCAAAGAATAAATCTATGAACAGACATAGTTACCTCAAGCTACTGTGTGACCATCTTCCATATTTGTTCAAAAAGTGCAAGGCCAAAGTGTTCTTACAAGATGGGACTCCCTTCCACATTGCCAATCCAGTCACTGATTGGCTTAAGGTCTGTGCCAGTAAAGTTTTCCAGCAACTAACTTAGAAATTCACTGGCTTTGAATACAACAGAAAACTTATGGGTGCTTATGAAAATATAATCATGTAACAAGATACTTTGTCACTAAGTTGGAGGAGGCCATTCATGATATTTGGGCAAAGATGGACCCTATATGGCTTCAGAACCTTCACAATTCAGTTCTTAGTCATTTCAAGGAGTTTATGAAGAGAAAAAGGAAACTAATAAAGTAGTAGTTGGTGGTGAATATACAGTTTTCATGGTTATATTTCATGTTTATCCTTGATGGTTATACTACAGCCCCCTTGCACTTACTAAACTGGCTGGCACTGTACAATTTCTAAAGAAATGATGATAGTTGAAAATAGTATCAGTCAAAGTAGTTAACTGATGATTTTTCAAGATATTAACTTAGTGCTACAAACTATTCATAATTACTAAGCAATATAGGACATGCACAGAATTAGGGTACACTTACACACAATCTTTCAAAATTTAATGACAAGCTGAAAAATCATCAACTTATATTCTTTACTGGAATAAAAAAGAAACCATTTGCTCATACACAATATTGCTGACATGTAGAATAATTATCTAGATTCTACATTCTTGCAAATGTATATCAATCAAATAATGATGGGTAATATAATCCTAAATCTAAAATAAAAAGATGTCAATGAAATCATAATAGTCTTTCATACTAATATCTATCAACAATACAATTAAAAGATAACAATAAAGATACCAGTTACCTCTATATAGGAAGGTCTAATCAACTTTGAATCTTCATTATCAACTTGATCTTGAGAGATGCTCTGTTCACTTTTATCAGGTATCTGCTGATTAATTTGTTTTTTCTTGTTTTTCATTTGCTCAGCAATAAGAGAATATTTATGTCTGATATCCACAGCTCCTATTTCCTGGATAAAATTAGATACTAGCATAGATTATACACTTTGTGTTAAAAGGAGATCTACAGAAATAATTATGCTTCAAATGATAGTATGCCTTTTCAGCTTACCTAACATTAAGTTATATTACTCAAGCTGCAACTCCACAACCTAACTTCTATTGGAGTCATTCTTTGCTGTAATCAGTAAGTTATGCACAAACTGCACAGTTCTTCTTACATTCCTTCTCCTATCACTTTTTTCTTAAATCAAGCCTCCAAGTTAAAAAAAATCTGAGCAACTTAAACCAATTGCTTTAAGATGTCATGCCTAGCTGAATACATGAAGCTACCATTGTTTGAGTGCTTATTTTTCCCTTTAACCCATACCAGCTTTTTTCAGCACAACTTGAAATTCAAAATTCACGTAATATACATTGAAGGGTTTTATTGAATATTTATGAAAAAAAATTGAACAAACATTTAAGTTTACTCTTCAAATACAAGCAAACTAGCTGCCTTTTTGTCAGATAGACAAAATACCAGATTTCTTTGTCATTCACTCACCAAATAACCAGATTAAAAAATTTTACTGCTAGGTTACGAGGATCAAATGAATATCTAGTCTTTTCTCTTTTTAAAAATCATCAGCTAATCATCTAATCAGATCCTGATCCTCCAACATGGAGAGTGAGAGAAAGTGAAACAAATGTGAAAGATTTAGCAGCGACAAAGGACAAGAAACTAGAATTTCAAAGAAATTATTGAGAAGATAACATAATCACACAAAGTAAAGAGTGGTATGATAGTGAGAACTTTAGCGACATGAGACACAAAACTTCTTATGGAAATTTTTGATTTGCCAGTATCTACAAGAAGCAGTACTGGATACCTGCTGTTTCATAAAACCAACCAAGCAAACAGAAATAAATAAGTTGGGGAGAGTTTAAAAGTGCCTCACAAGCAAAATCAACAGAATGTAATACATGGAGTACAACAAAAAGATACTGGAAAAAATGGTTATGATAAAAGGGATGTGGATGATGTGGAAGATATCTGAAGCTTCTTCATGGAACTATTCTAAATGCTGCAGATGGTGTGCGTGTAGCATGAAAGTGAAGCAGGTAGGAATGAGAGGTAATTGTGTCTGGTGGAATGAAGAGGCAATTAAGCAGTAAAAACAAGTGGGAGGCAAACATGAAGTTTCTGCTGGAGAATTTGCAAAGGAAAGCTAGGGATAGGATGAAACAGGAATATAAAGAGTGTAATAAAGAGTGAAGGAAAAAATGGTAGAAGACTCTGAGTGAAATATGAGTGAAAAGCTAGAAGACAATGAGAAACTATATGGAATAGAAATGCAAAAGTAAGGTGGGGAAAAAGATCATAGCAGTGAACAAATAAATCAGATGATGTGTTAAATCAATGGAATGGACTACTGAGAAGAGTTAATGGCATAAGAGGATTCAAATAATGCTGTAATATCATTCATAGGGATGAAAGATATGGAAGGAAAATTTGAAATCATGAAAAAATATCAAAGGAAGAAATAACAGCAGCAATAAATAAGTTAGAAATGTAAATAAATGCCTTGGATTGGATATAATAACAGCAGATATATTGAAGACTAGAGGTGACATAGTGGAAGAAAGGACACACAAATCATTTGCATGTTTGGGGGGAAGTGGAACAGTGTCAAATAGCTGAACAAGCAAAAGGATAGTGCCTTTGCACAAAGAAAAAGGTGTTAAGGATGACTGTAAAACCTTTAGGGGAAAGGTGTAAAAAGACACAAAATAACAGAAAACACAGCAAAGGATAAATAAAAAGCAGAGGGATTGCAGGAAAGGTAGAGGCATAATATACAGTGACAAGAATGCACTGTGGAAGGTACTAAATATCTATGGTGTAACAGGAAAGTTGCTGCATGCAATAACATTATTCAAGAAAATTAGTAAAGTATGTAAACAGTAAGTTATGTGTGAGCTCTGAGATAGGTGAGGGAGTGAGACCAGGCTGGGTGATGTCAACATAGGATGGGGCAGAGAGAGAAATGAAAGTGAGTACAGAGAAACAAGGAGCAAAGTTTGAGTTGGACAGACATACCTGGTTGCTAGTGACTAGCTTACCTGTGAATGATAGGTGTTCCTAGCAGAGAAAAGAGAAATTACCCATAATGAGATTTACACTAGATAAAAATGCTAGATAAAGGTGAATGCAGGTAACAGTAAGGTGATGGTTTCTGAACAAACAGAGAGTATAGTGGTAAACACTGTAATGCATTACAGAGTAAGTAAAAATAGTAAACTAAAATGCAAGACTATGATTGGAGAACTGTTAGAAGAGCTTAGACTATTTAGGTATTTGCATTCTGTACCAAGCAAATGTAGCAAAACAGAAGGACAAAGAAATCTGTCCACTAGACTGGTGCCTGGATCATTAGGAATGAGATTATGAATATCAAAAAAATGGCAGCCAACCCTTACCTATTATTGTGAACATGTTAATGGAATGGAACAAACAATATTAGGATTCATGCTGCTGAAGTAGCTATGTGAGGAGTGCTTATAGTTTCAGCATATGTAGTGGAATAAGTATTGTTGAAGCATGTAAATGTGGAAAATCACTCTGAGGGAAAGACACTCAGTATGGGATCACACAGCAGGTTGAAAGAAGCACTCTGAAGTGGTCTGGTTATGATAAAGGATGTATGATGATGAGCTGCTAAAGATCTTTTACTGAGTGAGGAAGCAGGAGACAGAGCTAGAAGAAGACAGCCAGCATCCTGGTAAAGAAAAGGGAGCTAGTACACTGGGAAGAGAATCCACAAAGGTGTGAGGAAGGAATAAGCTTAGAGATTTTTCTGATATGGCCATTCCCTCCCCAAGGAGATCCCAAGAAGACAAAGTTCTCAGAGATATTGAAAGATATTACCATTTATGATAGACAAATTGGTCAAACTGCACAGCCATTTACTATGCACTTTTTAATGAAAAACAGTGCATCACTGTCATACTTTATCATTACTTCTCTCATATATCACACCAACTTCTAAAATAGAAATGAGAAACTCTTACCCAAAATTTTTCAATACTGGGCTATCAACATAACAATATATCCAACTAATTTCCACTTCTTAAAGAAAATGCTGCTTTTCACAATATATCACTTCTATCCTACATCAAGACAACTGTGTCCTTAAAACTTGAACAAACGAGACCTTACCTGAAAATTTCTCTCAGTGTCTTCAAAGTCTGCAAAGTTATTTATAACAGCCACATACTTCTGTTTTGACAAAAGGGCAATCCTAATTGATGGCCATTGTTTCCCATATACTGGAGGATATGCACTATCAAAGTATTCTTGAGTTCGCATTGTATTGGTGGTTTTGGGAGCTCTGTCCTGAGGAATTGTTAAAAACAAATTATTGAAAGAAAACTAATATATATATCTATTTATTTATTTATTTTGCTTTGTCGCTGTCTCCCACGTTAGCGAGGTAGTGCAAGGAAACAGACGAAAGAATGGCCCAACCCGCCCATATACACATATATATACATACACGTCCACACACGCAAATATACATACCTATACATCTCAATGTACACATATATATATACACACACAGACATATACATATATACACATGTACATAATTCATACCGTCTGCCTTTTATTTGTTCCCATCGCCACCTCGCCACACATGGAATAACAATCCCCTCCCCCCTCATGTGTGCGAGGTAGCGCTAGGAAAAGACAACAAAGGCCCCATTCGTTCACACTCAATCTCTAGCTGTCATGTAATAATGCACTGAAACCACAGCTCCCTTTCCACATCCAGGCCCCACACACTTTCCATGGTTTACCCCAGACGCTTCACATGCCCTGGTTCAATCCATTGACAGCAAGTCAACCCCAGTATACCACATCGTTCCAATTCACTCTATTCCTTGCACGCCTTTCACCCTCCTGCATGTTCAGGCCCCGATCACTCAAAATCTTTTTCATTCCATCTTTCCACCTCCAATTTGGTCTCCCTCTTCTCCTCTTTCCCTCCACCTCTGACACATATATCCTCTTGGTCAATCTTTCCTCACTCATTCTCTCCATGTGACCAAACCATTTCAAAACACCCTCTTCTGCTCTCTCAACCACACCTTTTTTATTTCCACACATCTCTCTTACCCTTACATTACTTACTCGATCAAACCACCTCATACCACATATTGTCCTCAAACATCTCATTTCCAGCACATCCATCCTCCTGCGCACAACTCTATCCATAGCCCACACCTCGCAACCATACAACATCGTTGGAACCACTATTCCTTCAAACATACCCATTTTTGCTTTCCGAGATAATGTTCTTGACTTCCACACATTCTTCAAGGCTCCCAGGATTTTCGCCCCCTCCCCCACCCTATGATTCACTTCCGCTTCCATGGTTCCATCCGCTGCCAGATCCACTCCCAGATATCTAAAACACTTTACTTCCTCCAGTTTTTCTCAATTCACACTTACCTCCCAATTGACTTGACCCTCAACCCTACTGTACCTAATAACCTTGCTCTTATTCACATTTACTCTTAACTTTCTTCTTTCACACACTTTACCAAACTCAGTCACCAGCTTCTGCAGTTTCTTACATGAATCAGCCACCAGCGCTGTATCATCAGCGAACAACAACTGACTCACTTCCCAAGCTCTCTCATCCACAACAGACTGCATACTTTCCCCTTTTTCCAAAACTCTTGCATTCACCTCCCTAACAACCCCAACCATAAACAAATTAAACAACCATGGAGACATCACACACCCCTGCCGCAAACCTACATTCACTGAAAACCAATTACTTTCCTCTCTTCCTACACATACACATGCCTTACATCCTCGATAAAAACTTTTCACTGCTTCTAACAACTTGCCTCCCACACCATATATTCTTAATACCTTCCACAGAGCATCTCTATCAACTCTATCATATGCCTTCTCCAGATCCATAAATGCTACATACAAATCCATTTGTTTTTCTAAGTATTTCTCACATACATTCTTCAAAGCAAACACCTGATCCACACATCCTCTACAACTTTTGAAACCACACTGCTCTTCCCCAATCTGATGCTCTGTACATGCCTTCACCCTCTCAATCAATACCCTCCCATATAATTTACCAGGAATACTCAACAAACTTATACCTCTGTAAGTTGAGCACTCACTCTTATCTCTTTTGCCTTTGTACAATGGCACTATGCAAGCATTCCGCCAATCCTCAGGCACCTCACCATGAATCATACATACATTAAATAACCTTACCAACCAGTCAACAATACAGTCACCCCCTTTTTTAATAAATTCCACTGCAGTACCATCCAAACCTGCTGCCTTGCCGGCTTTCATCTTCCGTGAAGCTTGTACTACCTCTTCTCTATTTACCAAATCATTTTCCCTAACCCTCTCACTTTGCACACCACCTCGACCAAAACACCCTATATCTGCCACTCTATCATCAAACACATTCAACAAACCTTCAAAATACTCACTCCATCTCCTTCTCACATCACCACTACTTGTTATCACCTCCCCATTTGCCCCCTTCACTGAAGTTCCCATTTGCTCCCTTGTCTTACACACTTTATTTACCTCCTTCCAGAACATCTTTTTATTCTCCCTGAAATTTAATGATACTCTCACCAACTCTCATTTGCCCTCTTTTTCACCTCTTGTACCTTTCTCTTGACCTCTTGCCTCTTTCTTTTATACCTCTCCCACTCATTTGCATTTTTTCCCTGCAAAAGTCATCCAAATGCCTCTCTCTTCTCTTTCACTAATAATCTTACTTCTTCAGTCCACCACTCACTACCTTTTCTAATCAACCCACCTCCCACGCTTCTCATGCCACAAGCATCTTTTGTGCAAGCCATCACTGCTTCCCTAAAATACATCCCATTCTTCCCCCACTCCCCTTACCTCCTTTGTTCTCACCTTTTTCCATTCTGTACTCAGTCTCTCCTGGTACTTCCTCACACAAGTCTCCTTCCCAAGCTCACTTACTCTCACCATTCTCTTCACCCCAACATTCTCTCTTCTTTTCTGAAAACCCCCACAAATCTTCACCTTCACCTCCACAAGATAATGATCAGACATCCCTCCAGTTGCACCTCTCAGCACATTAACATCCAAAAGTCTCTCTTTCGTGTGTCTATCAATTAACACGTAATCCAATAACACTCTCTGGCCATCTCTCCTACTTACATACGTATACTTATGTATATCCCGCTTTTTAAACCAGGTATTCCCAATCACCAGTCCTTTTTCAGCACATAAATCTACAAGCTCTTCACCATTTCCATTTACAACACTGAACACTCCATGTATACCAATTATTCCCTCAACTGCCACATTACTCACCTTTGCATTCAAATCACCCATCACTATAACCCGGTCTTGTGCATCAAAACCACTAACACACTTATTCAGCTGCTCCCAAAACACTTGCCTCTCATGATCTTTCTTCTCATGCCCAGGTGCATATGCACCAATAATCACCCATCTCTCTCCATCAACTTTCAGTTTTACCCATATCAATCTAGAATTTACTTTCTTACACTCTATCACATACTCCCACAACTCCTGATTCAGGAGTAGTGCTACTCCTTCCCTTGCTCTTGTCCTCTCACTAGCCCCTAACTTTACTCCCAAGACATTCCCAAACCACTCTTCCCCTTTACCCTTGAGCTTCGTTTCACTCAGAGCCAAAACATCCAGGTTCCTTTCCTCAAACATACTACCTATCTCTCCTTTTTTCTCATCTTGGTTACATCCACACACATTTAGACACCCCAATCTGAGCCTTCGAGGAGGATGAGCACTCCTCGCGTGACTCCTTCTGTTTCCCCTTTTAGAAAGTTAAAATACAAGGAGGGGAGGGTTTCTGGCCCCCCGCTCCCGTCCCCTTTAGTCGCCTTCTACGACACGTGAGGAATGCTTGGGAAGTATTCTTTCTCCCCTATCCCCATATATATATATTTTTTTTTTTTCATACTATTCGCCATTTCCCGCAATAGCGAGGTAGCGTTAAGAACAGAGGACTGGGCCTTTGAGGGAATACCCTCACCTGGCCCCCTTCTCTGTTCCTTCTTTTGGAAAATTAAAAAAAAAAAAAAAAAAAAATATATATATATATATATATATTAGTGGAGGCAAAGGTGAAGATTTGTATGGGTTTTCAGAAAAGAAGAGAGAATGTTGGGGTGAAGAGGGTGGTGAGAGTAAGTGAGCTTGGGAACGAGACTTGTGTGAGGAAGTACCAGGAGAGACTGAGTACAGAATGGAAAAAGGTGAGAACAAAGGATGTAAGGGGAGTGGGGGAAGAATGGGATGTATTTAGGGAAGCAATGTTGGCTTGCGCAAAAGATGCTTGTGGCATGAGAAGCGTGGTAGGTGGGTTGATTAGAAAGTGTAGTGAGTGGTGGGATGAAGAAGTAAGATTATTAGAGAAAGAGAAGAGAGAGGCATTTGGACGACTTTTGCAGGGAAAAAATGCAAATGAGTGGGATATGTATAAAAGAAAGAGACAGGAGGTCAAGAGAAAGGTGCAAGAGGTGAAAAAGAGGGCAAATGAGAGTTGGGGTGAGAGAGTATCATTGAATTTTAGGGAGAATAAAAAGATGTTCTGGAAGGAGGTAAATAAAGTGGGTAAGACAAGGGAGCAAATGGGAACTTCAGTGAAGGGGGCTAATGGGGAGGTGATAACAAGTAGTGGTGATGTGAGAAGGAGATGGAGTGAGTATTTTGAAGGTTTGTTGAATGTGTTTGATGATAAGAGTGGCAGATATAGGGTGCTTTGGTCAAGGCAGTGTGCAAAATGAGAGGGTTAGGGAAAATGATTTGGTAAATAGAGAAGAGGTAGTAAAAGCTTTGCAGAAGATGAAAGCTGGCAAGGCAGCAGGTTTGGATGGTATTGCAGTGGAATTTATTAAAAAAGGGGGTGACTGTATTGTTGACTGGTTGGTAAGGTTATTTAATGTATGTATGACTCATGGTGAGGTCCTGAGGATTGGCGAAATGCGTGCATAGTGCCATTGTACAAAGGTAAAGGGGATAAGAGTGAGTGCTCAAATTACAGAGGTATAAGTTTGTTGAGTATTCCTGGTTAATTATATGGGAGGGTATTGATTGAGAGGGTGAAGGCATGTACAGAGCATCAGATTGGGGAAGAGCAGTGTGGTTTCAGAAGTGATAGAGGATGTGTAGATCAGGTGTTTGCTATGAAGAATGTATGTGAGAAATACTTAGAAAAGCAAATGGATTTGTATGTAGCATTTATGGATCTGGAGAAGGCATATGATAGAGTTGATAGAGATGCTCTGTGGAATGTACTTAGAATATATGGTGTGGGAGGCAAGTTGTTAGAAGCAGTGAAAAGTTTTTATCGAGGATGTAAGGCATGTGTACGTGTAGGAAGAGAGGAAAGTGATTGGTTCTCAGTGAATGTAGGTTTGCGGCAGGGGTGTGTGATGTCTCCATGGTTGTTTAATTTGTTTATGGATGGGGTTGTTAGGGAGGTGAATGCAAGAGTTTTGGAAAGAGGGGCAAGTATGCAGTCTGTTGGGGATGAGAGAGCTTGGGAAGTGAGTCAGTTGTTGTTCGCTGATGATACAGCGCTGGTGGCTGATTTATGTGAGAAGCTGCAGAACCTGGTGACTGAGTTTGGTTAAGTGTGTGAAAGAAGAAAGTTAAGAGTAAATGTGAATAAGAGCAAGGTTATTAGGTACAGTAGGGTTGAGGGTCAAGTCAATTGGGAGGTAAGTTTGAATGGAGAAAAACTGGAGGAAGTAAAGTGTTTTAGATATCTGGGAGTGGATCTGGCAGCGGATGGAACCATGGAAGTGGAAGTGAATCATAGGGTGGGGGAGGGGGCAAAAATCCTGGGAGCCTTGAAGAATGTGTGGAAGTCGAGAACATTATCTCGGAAAGCAAAAATGGGTATGTTTGAAGGAATAGTGGTTCCAACAATGTTGTACAGTTGCGAGGCGTGGGCTATGGATAGAGTTGTGCACAGGAGGGTGGATGTGCTGGAAATGAGATGTTTGAGGACAATATGTGGTGTGAGGTGGTTTGATCGAGGAAGTAATGTAAGGGTAAGAGAGATGTGTGGAAATAAAAAGAGCATGGTTGAGAGAGCAGAAGAGGGTGTTTTGAAATGGTTTGGGCACATGGAGAGAATGAGTGAGGAAAGATTGACCAAGAGGATATATGTGTCGGAGGTGAAGGGAACGAGGAGAAGTGGCAGACCAAATTGGAGGTGGAAAGATGGAGTGAAAAAGATTTTGAGTAATCGGGGCCTGAACATGCAGGAGGGTGAAAGGCGGGCAAGGAATAGAGTGAATTGGATCGATGTGGTATACCGGGATCGACATACTGTCAATGGATTGAATCAGGGCATGTGAAGCGTCTGGGGTAAACCATGGAAAGTTCAGTGGGGCCTGGATGTGGAAAGGAAGCAGTGGGGCCTGGATGTGGAAAGGAAGCTGTGGTTTCAGGCATTATTACAAGACAGCTAGAGACTGAGTGTGAACGAATGGGGTCTTTGTTGTCTTTTCCTAGCGCTACCTCGCTCACATGAGGAAGGAGGGGGATGTTATTCCATATGTGGCGAGGTGGCGATGGGAATAAAGAAAGGCAGACAGTATGAATTATGGACATGTGTATATATGTATATGCCTGTGTGTGTATATATATATGTGTACATTGAGATGTATAGGTATGTATATTTGCATGTGTGGCGTGTATGTATATACATGTGTATGGGGGTGGGTTGGGCCATTTCTTTCGTCTGTTTCCTTGCGCTACCTCGCAAACGTGGGAGACAGCGACAAAGTAAAATAAATAAATAATAAATAAATATATATATATATATATATATATATATATATATATATATATATATATATATATAGGGAGCTGTGGTTTCGGTGCATTATTACATGACAGCTAGAGACTGAGTGTGAACAAATGGGGCCTTTGTTGTCTTTTCCTAGCGCTACCTCACACACAAGGGGGAGGGGGTTATTATTCCATGCGTGGCGAGGTGGCGATGGGAATAAATAAAGGCAGACAGTATGAATTATGTAAATGTGTATATATGTATATGTCTGTGCGTGTATATATATATATATATATATATATATATATATATATATATATATATATATATATATATATATATATACATACATTGAGATGTATAGGTATGTATATTTGCGTGTGTGGACGTCTATGTATATACATGTGTATGTGGGTGGGTTGGGCCATTCTTTCGTCTGTTTCCTTGTGCTACCTTGCTAACGCGGGAGACAGCGACAAAACAAAATAATAATATATATATATATATATATATATATATATATATATATATATATATATATATATATATATATATAAACACCCACATATGTATATTACAATCATACACATGTACATATTCATAATTGCTTGCCTTCATACATTCCTGGCACTACCCCGCCCCACAGGAAAACAGCATTGCAATCCCCTGCTTCAGGAAGGTAGTGTCAGGAATAGACAAAAAGGCCACATTCATTCACACTCAGTCTCTATCTGTCATGTGTAATGCACCATAGTCACAGCTCACTATCCACGTCCAGGCCTCATAGACCTTTCCATGGTTTACTCCAGGCATTTCACATTCCCTGATACAGCCCAATGACAGCATGTCAACCTCAATATACCACACTGTTCCAATTCACTCTATTCCTTGCACGCTTTTCACCCTCCTGTATGTTCAGGACCCAATCACTCAAAATCTTTTTCACTCCATCCCTCCACCTCCAATTTGGTCTTCTGCTTCTTGTTCCCTCCACCTCTGACACATATATCCTCTTGGTCAATCTTTCCTCACTCATTCTCTCCATGTGACCAAACCATTTCAAAACACCCTCTTCTGCTCTCTCAACCACACCTTTTTTATTTCCACACATCTCTCTTACCCTTACATTACTTACTCGATCAAACCACCTCATACCACATATTGTCCTCAAACATCTCATTTCCAGCACATCCATCCTCCTGCGCACAACTCTATCCATAGCCCACACCTCGCAACCATACAACATCGTTGGAACCACTATTCCTTCAAACATACCCATTTTTGCTTTCCGAGATAATGTTCTTGACTTCCACACATTCTTCAAGGCTCCCAGGATTTTCGCCCCCTCCCCCACCCTATGATTCACTTCCGCTTCCATGGTTCCATCCGCTGCCAGATCCACTCCCAGATATCTAAAACACTTTACTTCCTCCAGTTTTTCTCAATTCACACTTACCTCCCAATTGACTTGACCCTCAACCCTACTGTACCTAATAACCTTGCTCTTATTCACATTTACTCTTAACTTTCTTCTTTCACACACTTTACCAAACTCAGTCACCAGCTTCTGCAGTTTCTTACATGAATCAGCCACCAGCGCTGTATCATCAGCGAACAACAACTGACTCACTTCCCAAGCTCTCTCATCCACAACAGACTGCATACTTTCCCCTTTTTCCAAAACTCTTGCATTCACCTCCCTAACAACCCCAACCATAAACAAATTAAACAACCATGGAGACATCACACACCCCTGCCGCAAACCTACATTCACTGAAAACCAATTACTTTCCTCTCTTCCTACACATACACATGCCTTACATCCTCGATAAAAACTTTTCACTGCTTCTAACAACTTGCCTCCCACACCATATATTCTTAATACCTTCCACAGAGCATCTCTATCAACTCTATCATATGCCTTCTCCAGATCCATAAATGCTACATACAAATCCATTTGTTTTTCTAAGTATTTCTCACATACATTCTTCAAAGCAAACACCTGATCCACACATCCTCTACAACTTTTGAAACCACACTGCTCTTCCCCAATCTGATGCTCTGTACATGCCTTCACCCTCTCAATCAATACCCTCCCATATAATTTACCAGGAATACTCAACAAACTTATACCTCTGTAAGTTGAGCACTCACTCTTATCTCTTTTGCCTTTGTACAATGGCACTATGCAAGCATTCCGCCAATCCTCAGGCACCTCACCATGAATCATACATACATTAAATAACCTTACCAACCAGTCAACAATACAGTCACCCCCTTTTTTAATAAATTCCACTGCAGTACCATCCAAACCTGCTGCCTTGCCGGCTTTCATCTTCCGTGAAGCTTGTACTACCTCTTCTCTATTTACCAAATCATTTTCCCTAACCCTCTCACTTTGCACACCACCTCGACCAAAACACCCTATATCTGCCACTCTATCATCAAACACATTCAACAAACCTTCAAAATACTCACTCCATCTCCTTCTCACATCACCACTACTTGTTATCACCTCCCCATTTGCCCCCTTCACTGAAGTTCCCATTTGCTCCCTTGTCTTACACACTTTATTTACCTCCTTCCAGAACATCTTTTTATTCTCCCTGAAATTTAATGATACTCTCACCAACTCTCATTTGCCCTCTTTTTCACCTCTTGTACCTTTCTCTTGACCTCTTGCCTCTTTCTTTTATACCTCTCCCACTCATTTGCATTTTTTCCCTGCAAAAGTCATCCAAATGCCTCTCTCTTCTCTTTCACTAATAATCTTACTTCTTCAGTCCACCACTCACTACCTTTTCTAATCAACCCACCTCCCACGCTTCTCATGCCACAAGCATCTTTTGTGCAAGCCATCACTGCTTCCCTAAAATACATCCCATTCTTCCCCCACTCCCCTTACCTCCTTTGTTCTCACCTTTTTCCATTCTGTACTCAGTCTCTCCTGGTACTTCCTCACACAAGTCTCCTTCCCAAGCTCACTTACTCTCACCATTCTCTTCACCCCAACATTCTCTCTTCTTTTCTGAAAACCCCCACAAATCTTCACCTTCACCTCCACAAGATAATGATCAGACATCCCTCCAGTTGCACCTCTCAGCACATTAACATCCAAAAGTCTCTCTTTCGTGTGTCTATCAATTAACACGTAATCCAATAACACTCTCTGGCCATCTCTCCTACTTACATACGTATACTTATGTATATCCCGCTTTTTAAACCAGGTATTCCCAATCACCAGTCCTTTTTCAGCACATAAATCTACAAGCTCTTCACCATTTCCATTTACAACACTGAACACTCCATGTATACCAATTATTCCCTCAACTGCCACATTACTCACCTTTGCATTCAAATCACCCATCACTATAACCCGGTCTTGTGCATCAAAACCACTAACACACTTATTCAGCTGCTCCCAAAACACTTGCCTCTCATGATCTTTCTTCTCATGCCCAGGTGCATATGCACCAATAATCACCCATCTCTCTCCATCAACTTTCAGTTTTACCCATATCAATCTAGAATTTACTTTCTTACACTCTATCACATACTCCCACAACTCCTGATTCAGGAGTAGTGCTACTCCTTCCCTTGCTCTTGTCCTCTCACTAGCCCCTAACTTTACTCCCAAGACATTCCCAAACCACTCTTCCCCTTTACCCTTGAGCTTCGTTTCACTCAGAGCCAAAACATCCAGGTTCCTTTCCTCAAACATACTACCTATCTCTCCTTTTTTCTCATCTTGGTTACATCCACACACATTTAGACACCCCAATCTGAGCCTTCGAGGAGGATGAGCACTCCTCGCGTGACTCCTTCTGTTTCCCCTTTTAGAAAGTTAAAATACAAGGAGGGGAGGGTTTCTGGCCCCCCGCTCCCGTCCCCTTTAGTCGCCTTCTACGACACGTGAGGAATGCTTGGGAAGTATTCTTTCTCCCCTATCCCCATATATATATATATTTTTTTTTTTTTCATACTATTCGCCATTTCCCGCAATAGCGAGGTAGCGTTAAGAACAGAGGACTGGGCCTTTGAGGGAATACCCTCACCTGGCCCCCTTCTCTGTTCCTTCTTTTGGAAAATTAAAAAAAAAAAAAAAAAAAAAAAATATATATATATATATTAGTGGAGGCGAAGGTGAAGATTTGTATGGGTTTTCAGAAAAGAAGAGAGAATGTTGGGGTGAAGAGGGTGGTGAGAGTAAGTGAGCTTGGGAACGAGACTTGTGTAAGGAAGTACCAGGAGAGACTGAGTACAGAATGGAAAAAGGTGAGAACAAAGGATGTAAGGGGAGTGGGGGAAGAATGGGATGTATTTAGGGAAGCAATGTTGGCTTGCGCAAAAGATGCTTGTGGCATGAGAAGCGTGGTAGGTGGGTTGATTAGAAAGTGTAGTGAGTGGTGGGATGAAGAAGTAAGATTATTAGAGAAAGAGAAGAGAGAGGCATTTGGACGACTTTTGCAGGGAAAAAATGCAAATGAGTGGGATATGTATAAAAGAAAGAGACAGGAGGTCAAGAGAAAGGTGCAAGAGGTGAAAAAGAGGGCAAATGAGAGTTGGGGTGAGAGAGTATCATTGAATTTTAGGGAGAATAAAAAGATGTTCTGGAAGGAGGTAAATAAAGTGGGTAAGACAAGGGAGCAAATGGGAACTTCAGTGAAGGGGGCTAATGGGGAGGTGATAACAAGTAGTGGTGATGTGAGAAGGAGATGGAGTGAGTATTTTGAAGGTTTGTTGAATGTGTTTGATGATAAGAGTGGCAGATATAGGGTGCTTTGGTCAAGGCAGTGTGCAAAATGAGAGGGTTAGGGAAAATGATTTGGTAAATAGAGAAGAGGTAGTAAAAGCTTTGCAGAAGATGAAAGCTGGCAAGGCAGCAGGTTTGGATGGTATTGCAGTGGAATTTATTAAAAAAGGGGGTGACTGTATTGTTGACTGGTTGGTAAGGTTATTTAATGTATGTATGACTCATGGTGAGGTGCCTGAGGATTGGCGAAATGCGTGCATAGTGCCATTGTACAAAGGTAAAGGGGATAAGAGTGAGTGCTCAAATTACAGAGGTATAAGTTTGTTGAGTATTCCTGGTTAATTATATGGGAGGGTATTGATTGAGAGGGTGAAGGCATGTACAGAGCATCAGATTGGGGAAGAGCAGTGTGGTTTCAGAAGTGATAGAGGATGTGTAGATCAGGTGTTTGCTATGAAGAATGTATGTGAGAAATACTTAGAAAAGCAAATGGATTTGTATGTAGCATTTATGGATCTGGAGAAGGCATATGATAGAGTTGATAGAGATGCTCTGTGGAATGTACTTAGAATATATGGTGTGGGAGGCAAGTTGTTAGAAGCAGTGAAAAGTTTTTATCGAGGATGTAAGGCATGTGTACGTGTAGGAAGAGAGGAAAGTGATTGGTTCTCAGTGAATGTAGGTTTGCGGCAGGGGTGTGTGATGTCTCCATGGTTGTTTAATTTGTTTATGGATGGGGTTGTTAGGGAGGTGAATGCAAGAGTTTTGGAAAGAGGGGCAAGTATGCAGTCTGTTGGGGATGAGAGAGCTTGGGAAGTGAGTCAGTTGTTGTTCGCTGATGATACAGCGCTGGTGGCTGATTTATGTGAGAAGCTGCAGAACCTGGTGACTGAGTTTGGTTAAGTGTGTGAAAGAAGAAAGTTAAGAGTAAATGTGAATAAGAGCAAGGTTATTAGGTACAGTAGGGTTGAGGGTCAAGTCAATTGGGAGGTAAGTTTGAATGGAGAAAAACTGGAGGAAGTAAAGTGTTTTAGATATCTGGGAGTGGATCTGGCAGCGGATGGAACCATGGAAGTGGAAGTGAATCATAGGGTGGGGGAGGGGGCGAAAATCCTGGGAGCCTTGAAGAATGTGTGGAAGTCGAGAACATTATCTCGGAAAGCAAAAATGGGTATGTTTGAAGGAATAGTGGTTCCAACAATGTTGTACAGTTGCGAGGCGTGGGCTATGGATAGAGTTGTGCACAGGAGGGTGGATGTGCTGGAAATGAGATGTTTGAGGACAATATGTGGTGTGAGGTGGTTTGATCGAGTAAGTAATGTAAGGGTAAGAGAGATGTGTGGAAATAAAAAGAGCATGGTTGAGAGAGCAGAAGAGGGTGTTTTGAAATGGTTTGGGCACATGGAGAGAATGAGTGAGGAAAGATTGACCAAGAGGATATATGTGTCGGAGGTGAAGGGAACGAGGAGAAGTGGCAGACCAAATTGGAGGTGGAAAGATGGAGTGAAAAAGATTTTGAGTAATCGGGGCCTGAACATGCAGGAGGGTGAAAGGCGGGCAAGGAATAGAGTGAATTGGATCGATGTGGTATACCGGGATCGACATACTGTCAATGGATTGAATCAGGGCATGTGAAGCGTCTGGGGTAAACCATGGAAAGTTCAGTGGGGCCTGGATGTGGAAAGGAAGCAGTGGGGCCTGGATGTGGAAAGGAAGCTGTGGTTTCAGGCATTATTACAAGACAGCTAGAGACTGAGTGTGAACGAATGGGGTCTTTGTTGTCTTTTCCTAGCGCTACCTCGCTCACATGAGGAAGGAGGGGGATGTTATTCCATATGTGGCGAGGTGGCGATGGGAATAAAGAAAGGCAGACAGTATGAATTATGGACATGTGTATATATGTATATGCCTGTGTGTGTATATATATATGTGTACATTGAGATGTATAGGTATGTATATTTGCATGTGTGGCGTGTATGTATATACATGTGTATGGGGGTGGGTTGGGCCATTTCTTTCGTCTGTTTCCTTGCGCTACCTCGCAAACGTGGGAGACAGCGACAAAGCAAAATAAATAAATAAATAAATAAATATATATATATATATATATATAATATATATATATATATATATATATATATATATATATATATAGGGAGCTGTGGTTTCGGTGCATTATTACATGACAGCTAGAGACTGAGTGTGAACAAATGGGGCCTTTGTTGTCTTTTCCTAGCGCTACCTCACACACAAGGGGGAGGGGGTTATTATTCCATGCGTGGCGAGGTGGCGATGGGAATAAATAAAGGCAGACAGTATGAATTATGTAAATGTGTATATATGTATATGTCTGTGCGTGTATATATATATATATATATATATATATATATATATATATATATATATATATATATATATATATATATATACATACATTGAGATGTATAGGTATGTATATTTGCGTGTGTGGACGTCTATGTATATACATGTGTATGTGGGTGGGTTGGGCCATTCTTTCGTCTGTTTCCTTGTGCTACCTTGCTAACGCGGGAGACAGCGACAAAACAAAATAATAATATATATATATATATATATATATATATATATATATATATATATATATATAAACACCCACATATGTATATTACAATCATACACATGTACATATTCATAATTGCTTGCCTTCATACATTCCTGGCACTACCCCGCCCCACAGGAAAACAGCATTGCAATCCCCTGCTTCAGGAAGGTAGTGTCAGGAATAGACAAAAAGGCCACATTCATTCACACTCAGTCTCTATCTGTCATGTGTAATGCACCATAGTCACAGCTCACTATCCACGTCCAGGCCTCATAGACCTTTCCATGGTTTACTCCAGGCATTTCACATTCCCTGATACAGCCCAATGACAGCATGTCAACCTCAATATACCACACTGTTCCAATTCACTCTATTCCTTGCACGCTTTTCACCCTCCTGTATGTTCAGGACCCAATCACTCAAAATCTTTTTCACGCCATCCCTCCACCTCCAATTTGGTCTTCTGCTTCTTGTTCCCTCCACCTCTGACAGACATATCCTCTTTGTCAACCTTTCCTCACTCATTCTGTGCATATGTCCAGACCAATTCAGCACACCCTCTTCTGCTCTCTGAACCACACTCTTTTTATTTCCAAACATCTCTCTTACCCTTTTCTTTCAGTGATCTTCCTTAATTCTTTTTTCTACATTCTATATATAACAATAATGGTAGTAATAAAATGTCCTTCATCAACTGAGGATATAGTATCATCTGCACTATATAATGTATGGCTGCCAATGGTCATCAGGTTTTACAATACTACACATAAGTATAAAAATAGACAGGTTAAATCTAGCACCACTTTTCTAAAAAAAAAAAAAAAAATCATAAAAGTTAAAGGCAAATTCATCATAAAATTGGAATAACATATGACATATCTAAAGCAGGGAATAATAATATACATAAGGCATATGATAGAGTTGATAGAGATGCTCTGTGGAAGGTATTAAGAATATATGGTGTGGGAGGCAAGTTGTTAGAAGCAGTGAAAAGTTTTTATCGAGGATGTAAGGCATGTGTACGTGTAGGAAAAGAGGAAAGTGATTGGTTCTCAGTGAATGTAGGTTTGCGGCAGGGGTGTGTGATGTCTCCACGGTTGTTTAATTTGTTTATGGATAGGGTTGTTAGGGAGGTGAATGCAAGAGTTTTGGAAAGAGGGGCAAGTATGAAGTCTGTTGTGGATGAGAGAGCTTGGGAAGTGAGTCAGTTGTTGTTCGCTGATGATACAGCGCTGGTGGATGATTCATGTGAGAAACTGCAGAAGCTGGTGACTGAGTTTGGTAAAGTGTGTGAAAGAAGAAAGTTAAGAGTAAATGTGAATAAGAGCAAGGTTATTAGGTACAGTAGGGTTGAGGGTCAAGTCAACTGGGAGGTAAGTTTGAATGGAGAAAAACTGGAGGAAGTAAAGTGTTTTAGATATCTGGGAGTGGATCTGGCAGCGGATGGAACCAATGAAGCGGAAGTGGATCATAGGGTGGGGGAGGGGGCGAAAATCCTGGGAGCCTTGAAGAATGTGTGGAAGTCGAGAACATTATCTCGGAAAGCAAAAATGGGTATGTTTGAAGGAATAGTGGTTCCAACAATGTTGTATGGCTGCGAGGCGTGGGCTATGGAGAGAGTTGTGCGCAGGAGGGTGGATGTGCTGGAAATGAGATGTTTGAGGACAATGTGTGGTGTGAGGTGGTTTAATCAAGTGAGTAACGTAAGGGTAAGAGAGATGTGTGGAAATAAAAAGAGCATGGTTGAGAGAGCAGAAGAGGGTGTTTTGAAATGGTTTGGGCACATGGAGAGAATGAGTGAGGAAAGATTGACCAAGAGGATATATGTGTCGGAGGTGGAGGGAACGAGGAGAAGTGGGAGACCAAATTGGAGGTGGAAAGATGGAGTGAAAAAGATTTTGTGTGATCGGGGCCTGAACATGCAGGAGGGTGAAAGGAGGGCAAGGAATAGAGTGAATTGGATCGATGTGGTATACCGGGGTTGACGTGCTGTCAGTGGATTGAATCAGGGCATGTGAAGCGTCTGGGGTAAACCATGGAAAGCTGGGTAGGTATGCATATTTGCGTGTGTGGATGTGTATGTATATACATGTGTATGGGGGTGGGTTGGGCCATTTCTTTCGTATGTTTCCTTGTGCTACCTCGCAAACGCGGGAGACAGCGGCAAAAAAAAAGAAAAAAAAAAAATAAGGAACTTAATATAGACCTGGTCAACTTTGATAACAGTAAATTCCACATATTGATTTTCCTCAATACAAGTAAGTAATGATATTAAACCACTATAATAAACTTTCTCCAGGCTTTAGAACTGGCACAGCCAATTTCACACGAAATGTCAAACCATCCACTTAAGTTTGCTACAGCACTGGATTTAGTCCTTGCTAAAATTAAGTGGCATATGGATATTCTAATGCATTTATTAACTATCAATTTTACTGTAACTGTACACAAATATATGCTCCGTTAAGTCTTTCACTACAATCAGCCACGTTTGTGGTTGGATGTTGCATGCTGCACCAAGCCACATTTGTGACTCTATACTTTCAGGCCATTTCAATTCCTAGCTAATGTATGATTCTACATCTACAAATATCTCTAGCAATCTAACAATACAGTCTGAAAAAACATCATGCATCAAAGTCACCCATAAATTCTCAAGGAAAGTTTAACTGTGTCATCTTGCAGGAAGTCAGACTTACACAGCAAATGTTGTAGTCATTTTTACAAGTAAAAGGAACAATTTCTCTTGTATCATTTATCATCTCATGATAATATGATTATTTTCTCCATTTTTTCACATAAATAATATTTTGTTTATGTAAATGAAGTGTAAATTTTTAAATAAAGCATATAAAATATAAGAAAATACATATTTGCAACTATACTTATAAACGTATGTTCAGGATGAGTGAAATCAAGCTCAGTAAGAAATCCCACAATAGGTAATATGTTTACGTGTATGAAGACAAAATCAGATCTAGGAAAAAACATAAGCATTATACATACTACATAAATAAGGAGGAGCTATGCCACTGTCCAAGGCCTGGCCCTGTCCACTAAAAACCTTCCAACACTAAAAAAGAGGAAATTATACTACTTTTGAGAGGCATTTTCTTCCATATCATATGATACTGAGATATGTTGTAGGGAGAAAAAAGTATCCTGAATTTTTTTGTGCACAGGAAATCATTTCAGAATAAATAAGCTGTGAAAGGCCTAATCAAAATGTCAACATATTGTAATGATAGCTACTGCCATTAGGCACCATCTTTTGTTGTTACAGTTCACTACATTTGCAATGCAAATTAACACTTGACCGAGTGGTCTATGATCAAAGTATATTCTCAGGCTTGATTTCTATTTCATTACAGACATTTGATTTACTCAGCCAATAGGTTAATCTATAGGTGTTATCTTCTCTGACCTATCCACTTCAAATATTCCAGAAACAGACTGTGGAATTCTACGGACACATTTCACACAGCACTTCGTTCCCTCAATTACAGTTAAATGTAGAGTCTTTCCAGATAATGACCCTTTCTTTCCATCAAACACTGTAAGATATAAAATCAACACTATTACTCACTGCATTTACACTTTCAACATTTTAATTGTCCATGATAATTAATTCTAACTGCTGTCTGAGCACTCTACAAAAGCACTAACCCTACTGTGCCATCAGCAATCTCATATCTCACAATGTCCTCCAACCTAACATTCTTTAAAGCTTCCACTGTGGAACCATTCGTAAAGCAATTCTTTCATCAGAAAGCTCCTTAACATTTAAGTTTCTCATTGATAATTACATTTACAGTTGCCCTAAAATCAATTTGTTACATTACCTATTCTTTATTGACAATCATACTACAATAAATCCATTTGCTTAGCTGGGGGATGGAGCAAATATTTTCAACTTGACAAATTTTTGCTATATCACTTGAGTAACTATTGTTATCTTCTTGCAGAGTTTATCCTCATCTTACAGTCTTAAGAAGAGGCAATATGGTTTTTCTTACCACATCGGTCAAATGCTCACCCTTAGGTTGGGCACTTCACTTTAATAATCTTGGGCACTTTACAACAAAACTTATAGGAAGATAGCTCTGAAGCCACTTTATGTTTCCCTCAGTGAGACTCAAAATTTCACAGTTACTTGTGACGTGGTCAGACTGCTTATGTGTCCTATCTAGGTTGCACACACTACTTTTATCAATCCTGTGCACTTTCACACTTCATGATTTTTAAAAAAAAAAGCAATAATTAGCTCCAATGCCAGTGTGGAGACCAAATTTCCTCTGGGAGATGAATTTTTCTCTGATATTTTCCGACACCCAAAATCAACCTGTCCATTAGGAATTTATCAAGCATGCAATCACAAAATCCACATGAGTTTGCCATAATCTTCAGCACAGGAATATACTAGTCCACATTCTTATCCAGTCCTTGATCATATTTGTTAAACAAAAGTCTACAAAAAACTTTCTGTTTAACTACAATAATATCTAGGTTTTTTGGTGACATCAGCTAACACTGCTCTGCTCTAAAATAGGCCAAAGTTAATATTGCTTATTAACTTTAGAACCTCCAAACCATTAGAGCTTCAAAAAAACTTATTTCGAGTTTTTCCAGTTTTGCACCTAGTCCTGAAAAAATAGAGGTTTCAAATGCCTGCTGTCAAAGCTTTCAGTTAACCACCTTAGGTGCCTGATGGACATCTAAGCTTGTTTAGTGGAGACACATGAAAAGCTATACTTGACACAAGCTACATTACCATTTCCAGTAGAAAGCAACATTACTATTCCCTATAGACACACCACGATCATTCCCCCTCGTGTCACCTGCAGCAGGTATACTTCCCAACTCAAGATAAAAAAAGCAAAAAGTATTAGGATAGCCCTCACTCATAACAAATAAAACAAGTTTGCCTTTAGGTTTGCTTGCAGGCTGCACGCCATCTCTACGTGCCATCTCTGCAATGCTCTTACTGCTCAATGGTTCATTAGACCCGAGTTTAGGTTAGTTTCCTAAGTTAGTTTCTTAGATGAAGTCCTCTGTTGGGTTAAGTTAGGTTTGGGCTAGGTCCCAACCCAAGGCCCCAGGAACTAATTTGAGACAAATTAAGAACCAAACTATCCTAAGACTTAATCTAACTTTAATGACTTAAGCTAAGACATAATCCACAAGATCTAAAATGAACTCTACTGGTTCTGAAGCCTGGAGAAATCAGTGAGATGCTCCCTAAATAGTAAGTCTGCAAATCACATAGCAACTGTTTCCATTACTTTTACTAAGTGTGAGAAGCCCATTTATGTACATTTCCTTCAAATCAACAAATCAATAAATAGTTCTCAGGGATCCTATGAAATAACCAAATAACCTACAGGTAACATCATTATCAATATCATACTTGATCGCCATTTCCCATGTCAGCAAGGTAAAGCCAGGAAAGAGACGAAGAAAGACCTATCCACTCATATACACACATATGTACATACACGCCCATACACATACATATACATAAATATACATATCAACATCTACACATATACATACATATTACACATACACAGCCATATACATGTATACACATGTAAATATTCATACTCACTTGCCTTCATCCATTCCCAGTGCCACCCTGCCCCACATGAAATAGCATCGCTACCCCTTGCATCAGCAAGGTAGCACCCAAAAAACAGACAAAAAGGGCCACATTCACTCACACTCAGTCTCTAGCTGCCATTTGTAAAAAAGCTAAAGTTCTACTTTAGAAGCACAACATATTTTGATATAACACATGTGAATAGATTCCTTATACTTACAGATGGTGATTTAGATAGGGGTAGTGTGACCTGCACTAACATTTCTGATCATATAATACTCAATATGTGATAGCAGGAAGTACTACAATTTTAAGGAAACATGTGGTGTTAAAGAGATAAGGTGTTGTAGCATATGCCTGAATCAATGAAATTTCCTAAGACATCTACTTTATATAAGTTATAATGAATGAGCCCATAAGTATGGCATCTTTACCAACTTGCCTTTTGCTCATATTGTCCAATGGATATATAAGGCATGATATATAAGGCTTCAAAACAAATACATCTTCATCAAATTAAAATTTTTTTTCATGACATCCACATTCTTTTGTTATACTACAATGTCTATACATGTAACATTATGCACATAAAGGCTGTGATACAAAGATAAAAGGCAGTTTTGATACTACTGAAAAGTATTTAATAGTACATCTTTGTGAATAGTAATCAAAGTATCAGACTGATGGATCAATATCTATCTACTGTCTTATCTATACTATGTACAAGTACACCATTGATTTTCCGGCACTCTTTGTTCCAAAGTCTTGCCAGATTAACCATTTTGCCGGACCAACCATGGTCATGTAATAATAAATCATCAACACACCTCTTACCTACTAATTATAAATTGCCTAAAGTATACCATGGACTGCTAGAAATTCAAATCAAACAAATATTAAATATTTGAGCACCCTAAGATGGTAAGTCTGTCCTTAGATTGTTTGAATCCTGTGGGGTCTTCTTCATCTTCTGTTGTTAGTGTTTTCCTGTTTTGTCAGCATTTTAAACCTGCTCAGGACAAAGGTACTCGTCAGCTACGAGTTTTGCAAATTTGTCCATATACTCGGCAGCTCCTTCGTGGTTTGCAGACCGCTTTTCTCTTCACACTTTATTCATGGAAATTCCATGATGCTTCTTGAATCTTTAAAGCCATCCTTCACTGTAGTCATGCTCATGTTGTAATATAAGTTCTTTATGGAACAACTTATCCTGGGCCATTATCATGCTATCTGACAAGTTCACTCCATCAATGAGATGCTGTTGAAACCATTCCATCATCACTCAACTGTGCTCAGTACTCTTGCCATCTTATGTGGCTTTTCTAATCATCATTTGCTTCTTGAAATAGCTGTCTGCATAGAATTTCAATATTTTCTCCCCTTGCTTCTTTATAGTATATACAGTAGATGAACCAATACTGTAGATGTCACACAGCTTACACACCGAAACACCACTGTCCATTTTTTTTAACAGTTCTACCTTTATCGTGGATCGATATGACTGGTGTTTACGTTTGACACCACGACTGGCACTCTCGTAAGTCTTGGAAGCCACAGCTTAGGCTAAATTTAAGCAAGATAAGTTAAGAATTTCACAGAATTGCTGTATCACCACCAACAAGTGCAGTGTAAAGAATATAAAATGAGCGTGCATCTGTGGCCACCCAGTAAACTTGTCTGGTGGCCACAATAATTTCAAGTTCCCCTCATGTAATTTTGTCCGGACGAAAGGAGGTGCTGAACCATCAGTACCAGGAAATTCCGTGGTGTACCTGTAATATAGTTCAATTATCTATATCTACAGGGACAATTCTTTGTTTTTCTGACCATGGAGCAAGTGTTTCAGGTGTGACTGGGCAATGCTGAAGCTTTATTATGCTCTACAAGACCAAAATAAACTGACTGCATTTATTTCATCACATAATATCCATCTGTGCTCATCAACATTCTACAGCTCATTTATACTGCAACTCACTGAAATTTCATTCTAAGAAGTGATTGACCATGCACATAGCTTGCTCAGTTATGTTATGCTTTCATAAAAAGCAAGTTTGTGTATTCTTTCGAAAGACTTCATTTAATTGTTGAAAAAGTATTTCTCCTGACATAAGCTTTTTCAACAAAATGTACCTGAAGCAATCAAGAAACTCAGTTCTACAATTCTCGATAAGACAATTTGGGTATTTTTATTACTTTGCTAAGCTTTCCTAAGCTAGGTTAATCACATTTGGCTTGATTTTACACTACAGTGTCCTTCTTCTTCAAAGCCTTGCCAACTTCTTAGGTACCTAACCCTGTTCTATATGGGGTCTCCTAAACATCAAAATCCAAAAGGACTGGAATATGGTATGTGATATATACCCGTAACATTGTGGGAGAACTTGTTAACCAAAGACATTTTTGTTTATATTTGCAGTTCACTACTTTTCTGTATTTTCATGTTTTCCAAGATTTATCCTAATGTAAAAAATGTGAAACCATCCTACTCACTGTGAAGTGGAAAGTGCTACAAAACCAAACTTAACCAACCAAACCTAAACTGCTTAAGTTTAGACGAGGAGCTGACAGAAGGGGACTCCACAAGAGGCTTAAAGTCAGAAGAGGATCTGTGAGTATCTGTAAGTATTACAGGCATGCTTCAACCCTACAACAGTCTTCTAGGAACAAGTTGTTTAGGAATACCAACAAAATATATCAGCTCTGCCACTTTAAACAATTGTATGAAGTGAAAGGACTCCATCGAAAGACAGTTTCTCAAGTAATCATGAAATAATTTAGTGGTGCCTTTATACTTAAGACTTTATGAATTATAAAAATAAACCAGTAAATATGAAAGCTGCCTCCAACACAAGCATACATTTTAGTGTTATTTCCGTTTCAGAAAACCAGCTACTGTTAGGTTAGGTTTGTTAGGTTTAGTTTGGCTGAAATTGATTCTCCGATGGTTTGTGATCTCTTCTAAACGATTCTGACTTTCATTTATATCGCAAATCACTACTTTTTGTTATCCCCCCCCCCCCCCCCAACTAAAACTCTAGTTCCCACTGGGATCTCCTAATATCGTTGAATAAAGGATAGAATTTCCCAATAGGTAGTGGTTTCTCGTAGAAATGAAGGTCAGAAACCATTCGAAAAGCATAACTTAAACCTTGAAATAGGTGGATGTCCAAAACGAAGGGTATTATATCCAAATTTTCTAAACTCAGGTATAATTTACGTACCTTTTTCTTGAAGCGTATTTGAGAATATAGTAACAAGGTCTTGATCTTAATTCTCGGTTTCTTAATGCTTAACATCTTTCGTGTATGATACACACCGCTGTGCTTCCTTTATTTCGTATTTTTTCTTAAGCACTAGCTTCTCACAGTAAATTCATGCCGTAAGTGTTTGTTTACTTCAGGAGTTGAGTCGTTCAAATCCGGATGTCTATCCGGAGTGTCTAGAAAAACGACATAGGTATAAACATAAATTGAAATTCGGATTCCTCCGCATTACGGAACATTTTTTCAGCAGGATAAATATTATCAAACCTTATATCTCAAGTCTAGTTAGAACAGTTCTTTATATTTTCATGTCATATTAGGTTTTTAGGATGTTATAAGATGCAGTCAGTATCTGTCAAAAGAGATTATTCTGGCCACAACAATATCAGCCTTATCTCTGTGTTGCTATGGTAAAACCAAGATACCACACACATTCTTTTTTCACTTCAAATGAAACATAGGAAGTATATCAAAATGATGTGATAGCATATCAAAAAGTATCTATATTGAAAATGGGTACAAATTATACCGCAATGAACTTCAAAGGGTTTTCGCTCGGGGCCTGATCTGTACTTATGTGGAGTTGTGCAGCTCGGGAAACTAAGTGTTCCAGGGACATCACATGATGGTGAGCGATCAGGGAATGTCAGAGTGCATCGCTACACTTGTAGTGAGATGGGGGCGCCGTCGACTTCCCGTGAAACTGCACAGGAAGCAGGAGGCTTGGCCGAGGTCTCATGATGACAATTGATACACGGAGTTGTACAAACAAACTAAAGCCATGTTTGTGCAAAAACGCAAACATTTTACGCATACAAATACCGTTTTTTTCAATCATCGTGGACGAATGACCTATTTGCGACTGAACCTCCTTGGTCTTTTCCATCATCTCTAGTCATGTAGCATATTAACTCGACAGGTCTCTGTCTGTCGTCTCGCTTCGTATGACTGAATTATGTTAATTTGCAATGAAATGTATATTCATGTTTAATTGTATATTTATAGTAAACGTCCCGGAGTTGTGCACTGTTTATGGAGCATTAATGTAAATGTTGCCTTCGGCAACAATAATACTATAAAGAATATCTTAATCAGGGACTCACCAGAAAATTCTCCTGGGTGCATCAATGAAGTGCTATGTAGAAATTGATAAGTTTTATGTTGGGCAGACTAGTTATGATCTTTCTGTTAGACTTAAGCAACATAAATGTAGTATAAGAACAGGACAAAAATCAAATTCCTTGTTTAATCACGAAGACTTATAACCTTAATATCAGTGAAGGTCTATACATTTTGGTGAAGGAAAAAGAGGTGCGGTGACTGTATTGTTAATCGGTTGGTAAGGATATTCATTGTTATGTATGGATCAAGGTAAAGTGCCTGAGGATTGGTGGAATGCATGTATAGTTCCACTGTAAAAAGGCAAAGGGGATAAAGGTGAGTGTTCCAACAAGAGGCATAAGTTTATCAAGTATACCTGGAAAATTGTATGGGAGGGTATTGATTGAGAGGGTGAAGGCATGTACACAGCATCAGATTGCAGAGCAACGGTGTAGTTTCAGAAGAATGTGTTAGAAATACATAGCAAAAGAGATGGATTTTATGTGGCATTTATGATCTGGAGAAGGCATATGATAGGGTTGATAGAGATGCTTTGAGGAAGGAATTAAGAATATACGGTGTGAGAGGTAAGCTGCTAGAAGCAGAGAGAAGTTTTCATCAAAGTGTAAGGCAAATGTACGAGTAAGAAGAAAGGAGAGTGACTGATTCCCAGTGAAGGTCGATCTGCGGCAGGGTGAGTGATGTCACCATGGTTGCTTAATCTGTTTATGAATGGGGTGGTTAGGGAGGTAAATGCAAGAGTTTCATAGAGAAAAGCGAGTCTCTTGGGGATGAGAGGGCCTGGGAAGTGAGGCAGTTGTTGTTCGCCGATGATACAGCACTGGTGACTGATTCGAGAAACTGTAGAAGTTGGTGACTGAGTTTGGTAAAGTGTGTGAAAGGAAAAAGTTGACAGTAAATGTAAATAAGAGCCAGGTTATTAGGCTTAGCAGGGTTGAGGGACAAGTTAGTTGGGATGTACATTTGAATAATAATAAAAACAAAAAAAACGGAGAAAGTGAAGTGTTTGAGATATCTGGGAGTGGACTGGCAGCGAATGAACCATGGAAGCGAAAGTGAATCATAGGGTTGGGGAGGAGGCGGAGGTTCTGGGAGCGATGAAGAGAAAACGTTATCTCGGAGAGCAAAAATAGATATGTTAGAAGGAGCAGTAGTTCCAATAATATGGATTTTACGGAGGAGGGTGGATGTGTTAGAAATGAAATATTTGAGGACAATATGTGGTGTGGGGTGGTTTGATCGAGTATGTAATGAAAGGGTAAGAGAGATGTGTATGGTGATAAAGAGTGTGATTGAAAGAGCAGAAGAGGGTGTATTAAAATGGCTTGGACACATGGAGAGAATGAGGGAGGGAAGATTGACAAAGAGGATAGATATATGTATCAGAAGTGGAAGAAACAAGAAGCGGAAGACCAAATTGGAGGTGGAGGGATGGAGTGAAAAAGATATTGAACAATTGGGGCCTGATTATGCAAGAGGGTGAAAGGAGTGCATGGAACAGAATGACTTGAAACGATATGGTATACTGGGGTCGACGTGCTGTCAATGGACTGAACTAGGGCATGTGAAACGTCTGGGGTAAACAACGGAAAGGTCTGGGGCCTGGATGTGGAAAGGGAGATGTGGTTTCGGTGCATTACACATGACAGCTAGAGACTGAGAGTGAACGAATGTTGCCTTTTTTGTCTTTTCCTAGCGCAATCTCGCTGGAAGGAGGGGGAAGGGATGCTATTTCATGTGTGGCGAGATGGCGACGAGAATGGATGAAGGCAGCAAGTATGAATATGTACATGTGTATATATGTACATGTGTGTGTGTATGTATATGTTTGTATACGTTGAAATGGATATGTATGTATATGTGCGTGTATGGGCGTATATATATATATATATATATATATATATATATATATATATATATATATATATATATATATATATATATATATATATATATATATATTTTTTTTTTTTTAAACTATTCGCCATTTCCCGCGTTAGCGAGGTAGCGTTAAGAACAGAGGACTGAGCCTTTTTTGGAATATCCTCACCTGGCCCCCTCTGTTCCTTCTTTTGGAAGGATATATATATATATATATATATATATATATATATATATATATATATATATATATATATATATATATATATATATATATATATCCCTGGGGATAGAGGAGAAAGAATACTTCTCATGCATTCCTCGTGTGTCGTATAAGGCGACTAAAGGGGACAGGAGCAGGGGGCTAGAAACCCTCCCCTCCTTGTATTTTAACTTTCTAAAAGGGGAAACAGAGGGAGTCATGCGGGGAGTGCTCATCTTCCTCGAAGGCTCAGATTGGGGTGTCTAAGTGTGTGTGGATGTAACCAAGATGAGAAAAAAGGAGAGATAGGTAGTATGTTTGAGGAAAGGAACCTGGTTGTTTTGGCTCTGAGTGAAACGAAGCACACCGGTAAAGGGGAAGAGTGGCTTGAGAATGTCTTGGGGGTAAAGTCAGGGGTTGGTGAGAGGACAAGAGCAAAGGAAGGAGTAGCACTACTCCTGAAGCAGGAGTTGTGGGAGAATGTAATAGAGAGTAAGAAAGTGAACTCAACATTGATATGGGTAAAAGTAAAAGCGGATGGAGAGAGATGGGTGATTATTGGTGCCTATGCACCTGGTCATGAGAAGAAAGATAATGAGAGGCAAATGTTTTCGGAGCAGCTGCGTGAGTGTGTTAGCAGCTTTGATGTACGAGACCGGGTTATAGTGATGGGTGATTTGAATGCAAAGGTGAGTAATGTGGCAGCTGAGGGTATAATAGGTGTACATGGGGTGTTCAGTGTTGTAAATGGAAATGGTGAAGAGCTTGTAGATTTGTGTGCTGAAAAAGGACTGGTGATTGGGAATACCTGGTTTAAAAAGAGAGATATAAATAAGTATACGTATGTAAGTAGGAGAGATGGCCAGAGATCGTTATTGGATTACAAGTTAATTAATAGGCGCGTGAAAGAGAGACTTTTGGATGTTAATGTGCTGAGAGGAGCAACTGGAGTAATGTCTGATCATTATCTTGTGGAGGGGAAGGTGAAGATATGTAGAGGTTTTCTGAAAAGAAGAGAGAATTTTGGGGTGAAGAGAGAGGTGTGAGTAAGTGAGCTTGGAAAGGAGACTTGTGTGAGGAAGTACCAGGAAAGATTGAGTGCAGAATGGAAAAAGGTGAGAGTAAATGACGTAAGGAGAGCGGAGGAGCAATGGGATGTATTCAGGGAAGCATTGATGGCTTGCGCAAAAGATGCCTGTGGCATGAGAAAGGTGGGAGGTGGGCAGATTAGAAAGGGTAGTGAGTGGTGGGATGAAGAAGTAAGATTGTTAGTGAAAGAGAAGAGAGACGCATTTGGACGACTTTTGCGGGGAAATAGTGCAAATGACTGGGGAATGTATAAAATGAAGAGACAAGAGGTCAAGAGAAAGGTGCAAGAGGTGAAAAAGAGGGCAAATGAAAGTTGGGGTGAGAGAGTATCATTAAATTTTAGGGAGAATAAAAAGATGCTTTGGAAGGAGGTAAATAAAGTGCGTAAGACAAGAGAACAAATGGGAACATCGGTGAAGGGGGCAAATGGGGAGGTAATAAAAAGTAGTGGTGAAGCAAGAGGGAGATGGAGTGAGTATTTTGAAGGTATGTTGAATGTGTTTGATGATAGAGTGGCAGATATAGGGTGTTTTGGTCGAGGTGGTGTGCGAAGTGAGACGGTCAGGGAGAATGATTTGGTAAACAGAAAAGAGGTAGTGAAAGCTTTGTGGAAGATGAAGGCCGGCTAAGCAGCGGGTTTGAATAGTATTGCTGTGAAATTTGTGAAAAAAAGGGGGTGACCGTGTTGTTGAGTGTTTGGTGAGGATATTCTAAATATGTAAGGTTCACGGTAAAGTGCCTGAGGATTGGCGGAATGCTTGCATAGTGCCACTGTACAGAGGCAGAGGGGATAAAGGTGAATGTTCAAATTACAGAGGTATAAGTTTGTTGAGTATTCCTGGGAAATTATATGGGAGGGTATTGATTGAGAAGGTCAAGGCATGTACAGAGCATCAGATTGGGGAAGAGCAGTGTGGTTTCAGAAGTGGTAGAGGATGTGTGGATCAGGTGTTTGCTTTGAAGAATGTATGTGAGAAATACTTAGAAAAACAAATGGATTTGTATGTAGCATTTATGGATCTGGAGAAGGCGTATGATAGAGTTGATAGAGATGCTCTGTGGAAGGTTTTAAGAATATATGGTGTGGGAGGCAAGTTGTTAGAAGCAGTGAAAAGTTTTTATCGAGGATGTAAGGCATGTGTACGGGTAGGAAGAGAGGAAAGTAATTGGTTTTCAGTGAATGTAGGTTTGCGGCAGGGGTGTGTGATGTCTCCATGGTTGTTTAATTTGTTTATGGTTGGGGTTGTTAGGGAGGTGAATGCAAGAGTTTTGGAAAGAGGGGCAAGTATGCAGTCTGTTGTGGATGAGAGAGTCAGTTGTTGTTCGCTGATGATACAGCGCTGGTGGCTGATTCATGTAAGAAACTGCAGAAGCTGGTGACTGAGTTTGGTAAAGTGTGTGAAAGAAGAAAGTTAAGAGTAAATGTGAATAAGAGCAAGGTTATTTATTAGGTACAGTAGGGTTGAGGGTCAAGTCAATTGGGAGGTAAGTTTGAATGGAGAAAAACTGGAGGAAGTAAAGTGTTTTAGATATCTGGGAGTGGATCTGGCAGCGGATGGAACCATGGAAGCGGAAGTGAATCATAGGGTGGGGGAGGGGGCGAAAATTCTGGGAGCCTTGAAGAATGTGTGGAAGTCGAGAACATTATCTCGGAAAGCAAAAATGGGTATGTTTGAAGGAATAGTAGTTCCAACGATGTTGTATGGTTGCGAGGCGTGGGCTATGGATAGAGTTGTGCGCAGGAGGGTGGATGTGCTGGAAATGAGATGTTTGAGGACAATATGTGGTGTGAGGTGGTTTGATCGAGTAAGTAATGAAAGCGTAAGAGAGATGTGTTGTAATAAAAAGAGTGTGGTTGAGAGAGCAGAAGAAGGTGTATTGAAATGGTTTGGTCACATGGAGAGAATGAGTTAGGAAAGATTGACAAAGAGGATTTATGTGTCAGAGGCAGAGGAAACGAGAAGTGGGAGACCAAATTGGAGGTGGAAGGATGGAGTGAAAAAGATTTTGAGCGATTGGGGCCTGAACATACGGGAGGGTGAAAAGGCGTGCAAGGAATATAGTGAATTGGAACGATGTGTTATATCGGGGTCGACGTGCTGTCAGTGGATTGGACCAGGGCATGTGAAGCGTCTGGGGTAAACCACGGAAAGTTTTGTGAGGCCTGGAGGTGGAAAGGGAGCTGTGGTTTCGGTGCATTACACATGACAGCTAGAGAATGAACGAATGTGGCCTTTGTTGTCTTTTCCTAACGCTACCTGACGCGCACACGAGGGGAGGGGTGCCACTTCATGTATTGCTGCGTGGCGGCGAGAATGGATGAAGGCAGCATGTATGTAATGTTATCCCTGGGGATAGGGGAGAAAGAATACTTCCCACGTATTGCCCGCGTGTCGCAGAAGGCGACTAAAAGGGGAGGGAGCGGGGGGCTGGAAATCCTCTCCTCTCATTTCAAATTTTCCAAAAGAAGGAACAGAGAAGGAGGTCAAGTGAAGATTTCCCTCAAAGGCTCAGTCTATTGTTCTTAACGCTACCTCGCTAACGCAGGATATGGCGAACAGTATGAATATATATATATATATATATATATATATATATATATATATATATATATATATATATATATATATATATATATATATATATATATATATTCTTCTGTTTCCCATTTTAGAAAGTTAAAAAAATACAAGGAGGGGAGGATTTCTGGCCCCCCGCTCCCGTCCCCTCTAGTCGCTTTCTACGACACGCGAGGAATGCGTGGAAAGTATTCTTTCACCCCTATCCCCAGGGATAATATACATATATATATACATATACACACACACACACACACATACACACGCACATATACACACACACACATACATATATATACATATGAAAAATGTAAGAAACAATTTAGAAAACTGAAACTTCTAGCTTGAAATGAAATGAAAAAATGGATGTCACATAATGGTTCAACCTCTGGCTATGGAAAAAGGAAATGTATAATTTATTTACACAAACGTCAATAGTAGTTCTCATCAATTTGACCACTGTATCAATAAGCTTCAATGTCTAAGCTACATTTTTTCCAATTTCACTATTTTCTTGTCAAAGCACCATGTATGAAAACTACCACTCCAGTAACACAACTATAAACATTTACTTCCCCTTTAAAAAATTCTGGGGAAGTCTGTCTCGATACACTGCGGGACACTCTACCACCTGGCGAGGTTTGTGTTGCAATGGGTCTTGATTCACAAACGTAGTAGCATCACTGGTGGGCCAAGGTAGTTCCGTTGGCGAAGAGGAGCTCATGAAACATGTCGGAAAGCATGCTACTGCAGGCAGGAGTGAAGGCTGATGCAAACTGGTATCGCTAAGTGAAGGAGGTACAACCCTCCTTGATGCAGGACTGGTGTATCTTAGCAGACCACATCTCATGCTGTGTCCTGAAGAGGCCATCTTGAAACGTCCAACTTCAAAAGTCGAATTTCGTCGTCGTCGTGAGTTGGAGCGATGTGGTGTGCCGGGGTTGACGTGCTGTCAGTGGATTGAATCAGGGCATGTGGGGCGTCTGGGGTAAACCATGGAAAGCTGTGTAGGTATGTATATTTGCGTGTGTGGACGTATGTATATGCATGTGTATGGGGGTGGGTTGGGCCATTTCTTTCGTCTGTTTCCTTGCGCTACCTCGCAAACGCGGGAGACAGCGACAAAGCAAAAAAAAAGAAAAAGAAAAAAAAAAAAAATATATATATATATATATATATATATATATATATATATCTGGGAGTGGATCTGGCAGCGGATGGAACCATGGAAGCGGAAGTGGATCATAGGGTGGGGGAGGGGGCGAAAATTCTGGGGGCCTTGAAGAATGTGTGGAAGTCGAGAACATTATCTCGGAAAGCAAAAATGGGTATGTTTGAAGGAATAGTGGTTCCAACAATGTTGTATGGTTGCGAGGCGTGGGCTATGGATAGAGTTGTGCGCAGGAGGATGGATGTGCTGGAAATGAGATGTTTGAGGACAATGTGTGGTGTGAGGTGGTTTGATCGAGTGAGTAACGTAAGGGTAAGAGAGATGTGTGGAAATAAAAAGAGCGTGGTTGAGAGAGCAGAAGAGGGTGTTTTGAAGTGGTTTGGGCACATGGAGAGGATGAGTGAGGAAAGATTGACCAAGAGGATATATGTGTCGGAGGTGGAGGCAACAAGGAGAAGAGGGAGACCAAATTGGAGGTGGAAAGATGGAGTGAAAAAGATTTTGTGTGATCGGGGCCTGAACATGCAGGAGGGTGAAAGGAGGGCAAGGAATAGAGACAGCGGGAGACAGCGACAAAAAAAAAAAAAAAAAAAAAAAAAAAAAAAAAATATATATATATATATATATATATATATATATATATATATATATATATATATATATATATATGTGTGTGTGTGTGTGTGTGTGTGTGTGTGTGTGTGTGTGGGTTGGGCCATTTCTCGTCTGTTTCCTTGCGCTATCTCGCTGACGCGAGAGACGGCGATTAAGTATGATAGAAAAATCTATCTATCTATCTATCTATATCTATCTATCTATCTATCTATCTATCTATCTATCTATCTATCTATATATATATATATATATATATATATATATATATATATATATATATATATATATATATATATATATATATATCATCACGAGCCTGTTGGATACATAGCAAGTTTTTGTGAAGCCGTAAGTAAGCTCTCACAACTTAATGGTCGTTTCCCATTCGTATACTGCAGCACATGACTGTTCAAACACGAGAGAAGCCTCATAAATGTTCGCAGACACAAGAACTTCGCCCAGAGGATTCATTTACTGAGTTTAGTGAAGTACATGAACACTTACACAGGAGAGAGAACACACGTATGTTCACATTGCCTTTCTCCTCACGGGGAGTCATTTGAGTATGGCACGTGGTTGTTCATAAGGGAGAGAGGCCAATTACATGCTAACATTTCTAAAAGTCTATCATCCTGAGGAATATTGCAATGCTGCATATGTCTGGTCATACAGGAAAGAAGCCCATTAGTATTTACAATGCCAAAAGACCTTCCCTCAGAAAATTGACTTAACGAAACGCTTTAAAAATCATTCACGAGAGAAGGCAGAGGAATGTCGACAGTGAGAAAGGACCTTTTTTCCTAAAGATTCAATAAATGCAGCATATGAAGGTTCACTTTGTCAGAGGCCTGTCTGACAGAGGAATATTTCAGTTAACGACATGACCATTTGTACAGGAGAGAAACCTTATGAATGTTTACAATTCCAGAAGGCCTTCTCCAAGAGGGGTCGTTTCGTGCAGCAAATAGCTTTTCACACAGGAAAGAAGCCATATTGCTAAGTTCACAGTACCAAAAGACCTTTTTTTTTTTCCAAATGAATACTGTCGTGAAACACAAGAATATTATTCAAGAGAGCAGATACATCATATCAAGCTTAAGCTGGTACTGAACGAGTGTTCATTTACATTTGCTCACAGTACCTCATTCTTATGAACGTGTGTAGGGTCACGTGATCTTTGTCTGATCAAAACTACGTAATAGAATAAGTGTCATGAGTGGGAGGGCAATCTTGGCCATAAAATATTGGGTACGACAACATGGAAAATTGCTCTCATTATTACGATTCCCTGTTAGTGTTGTCAGGAAAGAAATCTACACACAAGATGCAGATAAAGTCTTAGAACAAACAACATTACCGAAGGAGAATTAGCTAATCGGAGTTTGGCTGAATTGGAAAAGTCACTCACGGAAGCATTATATTATGATAAATATTCTCTCCTGTATTTGCGCGTCTTCTTTCAAATTTTATAATCATCAGCTGGGTTTAAGATATCCATATACTTTGACCATCAATGATTACAATTCATGCGCACAACAGGACCTATAATAACCAATGATTATAATTCATAATTTAGTTTGCAGCTAAGTACACCTTTCTGTTCTTGTTAACATTTTCAGCCTGTTTTTTAAGTGTTTGCAACATCTTTTTAGCTACTTTCGAGGCTGAATCTTGCGACATGTACAGATATGAGTTGGCAACTGTCAGTGAGGTGTGCAGCCCATCACAACTGCACCCTGACAGCCACCAATACCTCGTATTACTTACTGTTTGTTTCATTCTATTACCACAGGCATACACGGAGGGGGTGTTCCAATATCTCGCATAACGATTACAGTCATTTGCAATGATAAACTACTCGTGTGGTGGGATGGATTTCATTCCTGTTCAGATGTCGTTTATTCGAGCGTAATTTTGACTAAACGTATAGACGTGTGGGTTATCAGCCGGAGCGGGAACTAACGTTGGGCTCAGTGAAACAAAGTCTTTTGAGGAAATTTCAAAGCATCTTGCACTCCTTCCTTCCACTTCCTCCTTAGTTTCCCCCTTGTCTCCTCCACATCTAATGTGTATACCCTCCCTGTCATCCTCTCCTCACTCATCCTCTCCAAATGTCCAAACCATTTCATCACCATCTGCAGCTCTCTCGTACATACTTCTTACCATCACACTTCTCTCTCACCGTAACATTTCTTGTTCGATCAACCCACCTCACATCCCATATTGTCCTCAGACATTTCATTTCCAACACACCCACCCTCTTCTTTATATCTGTTCCTAAGGCTCTACACCTTGCTTCCATACAGGATTACGAGGATTTCTATATCATCAAATATGGCCGTCTTTGCTCGTACAGATAGTGAGCTCTCTTTCCACACATTTCTCAATGCGCCTAGGACCTTTGCCCCTCACCCACCCTATGGCTCAATCAGCTCCCATGGTTCCTTCCCCTGCCATATCCACCTCCACGTATGTAGGACGCTTCAGTCTCCAGGTTCTCTCCATTACAGACGGCTGAGGGTGAAAATGCGAAATGAAAACATTTCATACGCAAGGTAATTTCATCAGAAGAAGAAAATCCATCCTTTTCGTTCTTTGTTGACAATCTTTATTTGAAAAGATGATCAGTAGTAAAGTCCAGAACGAAAGCTCAAAAGAGTTTGAAATCCTTGCCGTACACTCTTGGGTCCTTCACTTTAATGGGATTCACAGGATCGGGATCATCAGAGTGGAACTCCGTCGTCTTCGCCACGTTGTAAGACAAGCGGGTCATCGCTGGCTTGGTCATATACAGGGTACAGCCTCCTACGGCACTACCGTGGGTGAGTTCGTTTACCTTATAAGGGTCAAAGGCCGCAAGAACTCTACATCCGCACCATGTTGAGTCCACGGGGTGAGCGTTGGAGGATCGGGTGTCATGCCAGGGTCGGCTGTCAGTCACTACCTCCCCTCTGCCTGGAGGGGTGGCAGGGAGACGACCTCGTACCCAGGGTTCATGACATCAGTCAGGGTTACGTAAATCTATATCGCAAAAAATATACAACGGGTCTTCAGACTTTTCCTTCAGATGGGCTGCTTGCTGAGTGGTAGGGCTCAGCGATGCTGCGTCAGTAGGCGCTAGGTCGAAGGGAGTCCCCGTGCTATATCCTCAAGAGAGAAACACTCCTCTTGCTCCTCGGCAAAAGCCATCAGAATTTCCTGCAAAGCACGTATGTTTGATGGGCATATACAGAGTATTTTGCAATGATCGATTAACAGTCAAGAGTTAATAAAGCCAACAGAATGCATAACTATCCTCAGCGGTTGCTTACACAGTCCACAGTCACGGGACGCACCGAGGTTCACGACCACCTACTACGATATTCATGTTCTTCTCGAAGCCTGGAAAAAGTGAGGAAAGAATACACTCTAGATGGAGGAGAGGCGTGATGTGAGGGAGGCGTGCCTCTGTCTACGGTGTGATTCCTGCCCGGGAGGAACGCTTCCCTTGCCTGTATGACATGTATTACTCGGTCGGGACGATGTTCAGTGCTTCACATGATGTTCTGTGCTTCAAATGAGGATGTTCTGTGCTTCAAATGAGGATCTTCTGTGCTTCACATGAGGATGTTCTGTGCTTCAAATGAGGATGTTCTGTGCTTCAAATGAGGATGTTCTGTGCTTCACATGAGGATGTTCTGTGCTTCAAATGAGGATCTTCTGTGCTTCACATGAGGATGTTCTGTGCTTCACATGAGGATGTTCTGTGCTTCAAATGAGGATCTTCTGTGCTTCACATGAGGATGTTCTGTGCTTCAAATGAGGATCTTCTGTGCTTCACATGAGGATGTTCTGTGCTTCACATGAGGATGTTCAATGCTTCACATGAGGATGTTCTGTGCTTCAAATGAGGATCTTCTGCTTCACTATGAGGAATGTTCCTGTGCTTCAAATGAGGATCTTCTGTGCTTCACATGAGGATGTTCAGTGCTTCACATGAGGATGTTCTTGTGCTTCCCATGAGGATGTTCTGTGCTTCAAATGAGGATGTTCTGTGCTTCCCATGAGGATGTTCTGTGCTTCAAATGAGGATCGTCTGTGCTTCACATGAGGATGTTCTGTGCTTCAAATGAGGATCTTCTGTGCTTCACATGAGGATGTTCTGTGCTTCACATGAGGATGTTCTGTGCTTCAAATGAGGATGTTCAGTGCTTCACATGAGGATGTTCTGTGCTTCAAATGAGGATCTTCTGTGCTTCACATGAGGATGTTCAGTGCTTCACATGAGGATGTTCTGTGCTTCAAATGAGGGTCTTCTGTGCTTCACATGAGGATGTTCTGTGCTTCACATGAGGATGTTCTGTGCTTCCCATGAGGATGTTCTGTGCTTCAAATGAGGATCTTCTGTGCTTCACATGAGGATGTTCTGTGCTTCACATGAGGATGTTCTGTGCTTCAAATGAGGATGTTCAGTGCTTCACATGAGGATGTTCTGTGCTTCCCATGAGGATGGTCAGTGCTTCACATGAGGATGTTCTGCGCTTCACATGAGGATGTTCTGTGCTTCAAATGAGGATGGTCAGTGCTTCACATGAGGATGTTCTGCGCTTCACATGAGGATGTTCTGTGCTTCAAATGAGGATCTTCTGTGCTTCACATGAAGATGTTCTGTGCTTCACATGAGGATGTTCTGTGCTTCCCATGAGGATGGTCAGTGCTTCACAGGAAGATGTTCAGTGCTTCACAGGAGGATGTTCGGTGCTTTACATGAAAATTTTCAGTGCTTCACAGGAGGATGCTCGGTGCTTTACATGAAAATTTTCAGTGCTTCACAGGAGGATGCTCGGTGCTTTACATGAAAATTTTCAGTGCTTCACAGGAGGATGCTCGGTGCTTCACAGGAAATAAGTGAACAGTCAGACAAATGCTGATGACGTGATGCTGATTGCTCCCCAGGCAGGTGCTCTCTAGCAGCCGGCGCACACATACAGCGAACATGAACTTTGGAACAGGGTATAGTATATGCTACACGGCAACAGTGGCCATGATAATGCTACCACAGAACCTCTACCGTGAAAGTATTATGTTGTTATACTTAACTAAGCCGGGTAATCTTCCTGGGTTAGCGTGATAAAAAAAAAAAGAAATTAAATAGTGATAAACGGCTCAGAAATCCTACCGCATTGGGCGATGGGTTCATTATGAATTATCTCACTGTTGGGTCGTCAAGGTAGTACTCCTGACATTCTGTAGTGTTTAAAGGTCTCTAGCGCATTAGTGAGTGTGCGCATCTGAGTATATATCATCCCTGGGGATAAGGGAGAAAGAATACTTCCCACGTATTCCCTGCCTGTCGTAGAAGGCGACTAAAAGGGGGGTGGGGTGGGGGCGGGAGGCTGGAAATCCTCCCCTCCTGTTTAACGTTTCTAAAAGAAGGAATAGAGACGCAGGCCAAGTGAGGATATATATATATATATATATATATATTATATATATATATATATATTCTTCTGTTTCCCATTTTAGAAAGTTAAAAAAATACAAGGAGGGGAGGATTTCTGGCCCCCCGCTCCCGTCCCCTCTAGTCGCTTTCTACGACAAGCGAGGAATGCGTGGGAAGTATTCTTTCACCCCTATCCCCAGGGATAATATACATATATATATATATATATACACACACACACACACACACACACACACATACACACGCACATATACACACACACACATACATATATATACATATGAAAAATGTAAGAAACAATTTAGAAAACTGAAACTTCTAGCTTGAAATGAAATGAAAAAATGGATGTCACATAATGGTTCAACCTCTGGCTATGGAAAAAGGAAATGTATAATTTATTTACACAAACGTCAATAGTAGTTCTCATCAATTTGACCACTGTATCAATAAGCTTCAATGTCTAAGCTACATTTTTTCCAATTTCACTATTTTCTTGTCAAAGCACCATGTATGAAAACTACCACTCCAGTAACACAACTATAAACATTTACTTCCCCTTTAAAAAGTTCTGGGGAAGTCTGTCTCGATACACTGCGGGACACTCTACCACCTGGCGAGGTTTGTGTTGCAATGGGTCTTGATTCACAAACGTAGTAGCATCACTGGTGGGCCAAGGTAGTTCCGTTGGCGAAGAGGAGCTCATGAAACATGTCGGAAAGCATGCTACTGCAGGCAGGAGTGAAGGCTGATGCAAACTGGTATCGCTAAGTGAAGGAGGTACAACCCTCCTTGAGGCAGGACTGGTGTATCTTAGCAGACCACATCTCATGCTGTGTCCTGAAGAGGCCATCTTGAAACGTCCAACTTCAAAAGTCGAATTTCGTCGTCGTCGTGAGTTGGAGCGATGTGGTGTGCCGGGGTTGACGTGCTGTCAGTGGATTGAATCAGGGCATGTGGGGCGTCTGGGGTAAACCATGGAAAGCTGTGTAGGTATGTATATTTGCGTGTGTGGACGTATGTATATGCATGTGTATGGGGGTGGGTTGGGCCATTTCTTTCGTCTGTTTCCTTGCGCTACCTCGCAAACGCGGGAGACAGCGACAAAGCAAAAAAAAAAAAAAAAAAAAAAAATACATATATATATATATATATATATATATATATATATATATATATATATATATATATATATATATATATATATATATATATATCCAAGTATGAAGTCTGTTGGGGATGGGAGAGCTTGGGAAGTGAGTCAGTTGTTGTTCGCTTATGATACAGCGCTGGTGGATGATTCATGTGAGAAACTGCAGAAGCTGGTGACTGAGTTTGGTAAAGTGTGTGGAAGAAGAAAGTTAAGAGTAAATGTGAATAAGAGCAAGGTTATTAGGTACAGTAGGGTTGAGGGTCAAGTCAATTGGGAGGTGAGTTTGAATGGAGAAAAACTGGAGGAAGTGAAGTGTTTTAGATATCTGGGAGTGGATCTGGCAGCGGATGGAACCATGGAAGCGGAAGTGGATCATAGGGTGGGGGAGGGGGCGAAAATTCTGGGGGCCTTGAAGAATGTGTGGAAGTCGAGAACATTATCTCGGAAAGCAAAAATGGGTATGTTTGAAGGAATAGTGGTTCCAACAATGTTGTATGGTTGCGAGGCGTGGGCTATGGATAGAGTTGTGCGCAGGAGGATGGATGTGCTGGAAATGAGATGTTTGAGGACAATGTGTGGTGTGAGGTGGTTTGATCGAGTGAGTAACGTAAGGGTAAGAGAGATGTGTGGAAATAAAAAGAGCGTGGTTGAGAGAGCAGAAGAGGGTGTTTTGAAGTGGTTTGGGCACATGGAGAGGATGAGTGAGGAAAGATTGACCAAGAGGATATATGTGTCGGAGGTGGAGGCAACAAGGAGAAGAGGGAGACCAAATTGGAGGTGGAAAGATGGAGTGAAAAAGATTTTGTGTGATCGGGGCCTGAACATGCAGGAGGGTGAAAGGAGGGCAAGGAATAGAGACAGCGGGAGACAGCGACAAAAAAAAAAAAAAAAAAAAAAAAAAAAAAAATATATATATATATATATATATATATATATATATATATATATATATATATATATATATATATATGTGTGTGTGTGTGTGTGTGTGTGTGTGTGTGTGTGTGTGGGTTGGGCCATTTCTCGTCTGTTTCCTTGCGCTATCTCGCTGACGCGAGAGACGGCGATTAAGTATGATAGAAAAATCTATCTATCTATCTATCTATATCTATCTATCTATCTATCTATCTATCTATCTATCTATCTATCTATATATATATATATATATATATATATATATATATATATATATATATATATATATATATATATATATATATCATCACGAGCCTGTTGGATACATAGCAAGTTTTGTGAAGCCGTAAGTAAGCTCTCACAACTTAATGGTCGTTTCCCATTCGTATACTGCAGCACATGACTGTTCAAACACGAGAGAAGCCTCATAAATGTTCGCAGACACAAGAACTTCGCCCAGAGGATTCATTTACTGAGTTTAGTGAAGTACATGAACACTTACACAGGAGAGAGAACACACGTATGTTCACATTGCCTTTCTCCTCACGGGGAGTCATTTGAGTATGGCACGTGGTTGTTCATAAGGGAGAGAGGCCAATTACATGCTAACATTTCTAAAAGTCTGTCATCCTGAGGAATATTGCAATGCTGCATATGTCTGGTCATACAGGAAAGAAGCCCATTAGTATTTACAATGCCAAAAGACCTTCCCTCAGAAGATTGACTTAACGAAACGCTTTAAAAATCATTCACGAGAGAAGGCAGAGGAATGTCGACAGTGAGAAAGGACCTTTTTTCCTAAAGATTCAATAAATGCAGCATATGAAGGTTCACTTTGTCAGAGGCCTGTCTGACAGAGGAATATTTCAGTTAACGACATGACCATTTGTACAGGAGAGAAACCTTATGAATGTTTACAATTCCAGAAGGCCTTCTCCAAGAGGGGTCGTTTCGTGCAGCAAATAGCTTTTCACACAGGAAAGAAGCCATATTGCTAAGTTCACAGTACCAAAAGACCTTTTTTTTTTTCCAAATGAATACTGTCGTGAAACACAAGAATATTATTCAAGAGAGCAGATACATCATATCAAGCTTAAGCTGGTACTGAACGAGTGTTCATTTACATTTGCTCACAGTACCTCATTCTTATGAACGTGTGTAGGGTCACGTGATCTTTGTCTGATCAAAACTACGTAATAGAATAAGTGTCATGAGTTGGAGGGCAATCTTGGCCATAAAACATTGGGTACGACAACATGGAAAATTGCTCTCATTATTACGATTCCCTGTTAGTGTTGTCAGGAAAGAAATCTACACACAAGATGCAGATAAAGTCTTAGAACAAACAACATTACCGAAGGAGAATTAGCTAATCGGAGTTTGGCTGAATTGGAAAAGTCACTCACGGAAGCATTATATTATGATAAATATTCTCTCCTGTATTTGCGCGTCTTCTTTCAAATTTTATAATTATCAGCTGGGTTTAAGATATCCATATACTTTGACCATCAATGATTACAATTCATGCGCACAACAGGACCTATAATAACCAATGATTATAATTCATAATTTAGTTTGCAGCTAAGTACACCTTTCTGTTCTTGTTAACATTTTCAGCCTGTTTTTTAAGTGTTTGCAACATCTTTTTAGCTACTTTCGAGGCTGAATCTTGCGACATGTACAGATATGAGTTGGCAACTGTCAGTGAGGTGTGCAGCCCATCACAACTGCACCCTGACAGCCACCAATACCTCGTATTACTTACTGTTTGTTTCATTCTATTACCACAGGCATACACGGAGGGGGTGTTCCAATATCTCGCATAACGATTACAGTCATTTGCAATGATAAACTACTCGTGTGGTGGGATGGATTTCATTCCTGTTCAGATGTCGTTTATTCGAGCGTAATTTTGACTAAACGTATAGACGTGTGGGTTATCAGCCGGAGCGGGAACTAACGTTGGGCTCAGTGAAACAAAGTCTTTTGAGGAAATTTCAAAGCATCTTGCACTCCTTCCTTCCACTTCCTCCTTAGTTTCCCCCTTGTCTCCTCCACATCTAATGTGTATACCCTCCCTGTCATCCTCTCCTCACTCATCCTCTCCAAATGTCCAAACCATTTCATCACCATCTGCAGCTCTCTCGTACATACTTCTTACCATCACACTTCTCTCTCACCGTAACATTTCTTGTTCGATCAACCCACCTCACATCCCATATTGTCCTCAGACATTTCATTTCCAACACACCCACCCTCTTCTTTATATCTGTTCCTAAGGCTCTACACCTTGCTTCCATACAGGATTACGAGGATTTCTATATCATCAAATATGGCCGTCTTTGCTCGTACAGATAGTGAGCTCTCTTTCCACACATTTCTCAATGCGCCTAGGACCTTTGCCCCTCACCCACCCTATGGCTCAATCAGCTCCCATGGTTCCTTCCGCTGCCATATCCACCTCCACGTATGTAGGACGCTTCAGTCTCCAGGTTCTCTCCATTACAGACGGCTGAGGGTGAAAATGCGAAATGAAAACATTTCATACGCAAGGTAATTTCATCATCAGAAGAAAATCCATCCTTTTCGTTCTTTGTTGACAATCTTTATTTGAAAAGATGATCAGTAGTAAAGTCCAGAACGAAAGCTCAAAAGAGTTTGAAATCCTTGCCGTACACTCTTGGGTCCTTCACTTTAATGGGATTCACAGGATCGGGATCATCAGAGTGGAACTCCGTCGTCTTCGCCACGTTGTAAGACAAGCGGGTCATCGCTGGCTAGGTCATATACAGGGTACAGCCTCCTACGGCACTACCGTGGGTGAGTTCGTTTACCTTATAAGGGTCAAAGGCCGCAAGAACTCTACATCCGCACCATGTTGAGTCCACGGGGTGAGCGTTGGAGGATCGGGTGTCATGCCAGGGTCGGCTGTCAGTCACTACCTCCCCTCTGCCTGGAGGGGTGGCAGGGAGACGACCTCGTACCCAGGGTTCATGACATCAGTCAGGGTTACGTAAATCTATATCGCAAAAAATATACAACGGGTCTTCAGACTTTTCCTTCAGATGGGCTGCTTGCTGAGTGGTAGGGCTCAGCGATGCTGCGTCAGTAGGCGCTAGGTCGAAGGGAGTCCCCGTGCTATATCCTCAAGAGAGAAACACTCCTCTTGCTCCTCGGCAAAAGCCATCAGAATTTCTTGCAAAGCACGTATGTTTGATGGGCATATACAGAGTATTTTGCAATGATCGATTAACAGAGTTAATAAAGCCAACAGAATGCATAACAATCCTCAGCGGTTGCTTACACAGTCCACCGTCACGGGATGCACCGAGGTTCACGACCACCTACTACGATATTCATGTTCTTCTCGAAGCCTGGAAAAAGTGAGGAAAGAATACAATCTAGATGGAGGAGAGGCGTGAAGTGAGGGAGGCGTGCCTCTGTCTGGGGTGTGATTCCTGCCCGGGAGGAACGCTCCCCGTGCCTGTATGACATGTATTACTCGGTCGGGACGATGTTCAGTGCTTCACATGATATTCTGTGCTTCAAATGAGGATGTTCTGTGCTTCACATGAGGATGTTCAGTGCTTCACATGAGGATGTTCTGTGCTTCACATGAGGATGTTCTGTGCTTCAAATGAGGATGTTCTGTGCTTCACATGAGGATGTTCTGTGCTTCAAATGAGGATCTTCTGTGCTTCACATGAGGATGTTCAGTGCTTCACATGAGGATGTTCTGTGCTTCAAATGAGGATCTTCTGTGCTTCACATGAGGATCTTCTGTGCTTCACATGAGGATCTTCTGTGCTTCACATGAGGATGTTCTGTGCTTCACATGAGGATGTTCAATGCTTCACATGAGGATGTTCTGTGCTTCAAATGAGGATCTTCTGTGCTTCACATGAGGATGTTCTGTGCTTCACATGAGGATGTTCTGTGCTTCCCATGAGGATGTTCTGTGCTTCAAATGAGGATGTTCTGTGCTTCACATGAGGATGTTCTGTGCTTCACATGAGGATGTTCTGTGCTTCAAATGAGGATGTTCAGTGCTTCACATGAGGATGTTCTGTGCTTCAAATGAGGATCTTCTGTGCTTCACATGAGGATGTTCAGTGCTTCACATGAGGATGTTCTGTGCTTCAAATGAGGATCTTCTGTGCTTCACATGAGGATGTTCTGTGCTTCACATGAGGATGTTCTGTGCTTCACATGAGGATGTTCTGTGCTTCACATGAGGATGTTCAATGCTTCACATGAGGATGTTCTGTGCTTCAAATGAGGATCTTCTGTGCTTCACATGAGGATGTTCTGTGCTTCACATGAGGATGTTCTGTGCTTCCCATGAGGATGTTCTGTGCTTCAAATGAGGATCTTCTGTGCTTCACATGAGGATGTTCTGTGCTTCACATGAGGATGTTCTGTGCTTCAAATGAGGATGTTCAGTGCTTCACATGAGGATGTTCTGTGCTTCAAATGAGGATCTTCTGTGCTTCACATGAGGATGTTCAGTGCTTCACATGAGGATGTTCTGTGCTTCAAATGAGGGTCTTCTGTGCTTCACATGAGGATGTTCTGTGCTTCACATGAGGATGTTCTGTGCTTCCCATGAGGATGTTCTGTGCTTCAAATGAGGATCTTCTGTGCTTCACATGAGGATGTTCTGTGCTTCCCATGAGGATGTTCTGTGCTTCCCATGAGGATGTTCTGTGCTTCACATGAGGATGTTCAGTGCTTCACATGAGGATGTTCTGTGCTTCACATGAGGATGTTCTGTGCTTCAAATGAGGATGTTCAGTGCTTCACATGAGGATGTTCTGTGCTTCACATGAGGATGTTCTGTGCTTCAAATGAAGATGTTCAGTGCTTCACATGAGGATGTTCTGTGCTTCCCATGAGGATGGTCAGTGCTTCACATGAGGATCTTCTGTGCTTCACATGAAGATGTTCTGTGCTTCACATGAGGATGTTCTGTGCTTCCCATGAGGATGGTCAGTGCTTCACATGAGGATGTTCTGTGCTTCACATGAGGATGTTCTGTGCTTCCCATGAGGATGGTCAGTGCTTCACAGGAAGATGTTCAGTGCTTCACAGGAGGATGTTCGGTGCTTTACATAAGAATGTTCAGTGCTTCACAGGAGGATGCTTGGTGACTTACATGAGGATTTTCAGTGCTTCACAGGAGGATGTTCGGTGCTTCACAGGAGGATGTTCGGTGCTTTACATGAAAATTTTCAGTGCTTCACATGAGGATGCTCGGTGCTTCACAGGAAATAAGTGAACAGTCAGACAAATGCTGATGACGTGATGCTGACTGCTCCCCAGGCAGGTGCTCTCTAGCAGCCGGCGCACACATACAGCGAACATGAACTTTGGAACAGGGTATAGTATATGCTACACGGCAACGGTGGCCGTGATAATGCTACCACAGAACCTCTACCGTGAAAGTATTATGTTGTTATACTTAACTAAGCCGGGTAATCTTCCTGGGTTAGCGTGATAAAAAAAAAAAAGAAATTAAATAGTGATAAACGGCTCAGAAATCCTACCGCATTGGGCGATGGGTTCATTATGAATTATCTCACTGTTGGGTCGTCAAGGTAGTACTCCTGACATTCTGTAGTGTTTAAAGGTCTCTAGCGCATTAGTGAGTGTGCGCATCTGAGTATATATCATCCCTGGGGATAAGGGAGAAAGAATACTTCCCACGTATTCCCTGCCTGTCGTAGAAGGCGACTAAAAGGGGGGTGGGGTGGGGGGGGGCTGGAAATCCTCCCCTCCTGTTTAACGTTTCTAAAAGAAGGAATAGAGACGCAGGCCAAGTGAGGATTTTTCCATAACCAGCCCCAGAGATCGTTTTATGGTACCCCCTGATTATGTCCTGTTGTTAGCCCTTATGTTCTAGTTCTAGAGGGAGCTCAATACACATTATATGGTAATGGATGGTAACAACTGCGATATATAATCATTTTGCAATACACTTTGCAATGCACCAATCTAACTTGGCTGGAGTGTTAAAGGGACTAACTCCTTTTCCATTTCACTATGAAAAGATAGATATTGGTACAGTATATACAATTACCTTTGAGATGGATGAATGCTACATAACACAACCACTCACGTGTACCCTGGCTGCAAGGTGTATAGGCCTGCCTCTCTGCCTAACTGCAGAGTCTGGCTTCCTAAGCTGCCATATCCAAGGCTGGCAGCCTAGGATAACCGTACAGTAATACACACTCACCGTACACGTCAATTGTCAGCATACTTGTTATCTTTACATATACAGTCTATAGTCAATAATATGTCCTAGTTCAGCCCACTGACAGCGCATCGCCCCCTGTATACCACGTTGTTCCAATTCGCTCTATCCCATGAACCTCTCTTACCCTTAAAAGTTCACGCCCCGACAATTCAGAGTATCTTTGACTCCATAATCTATATCCTTGCAATCTCCATCTCCCTCGCTTCCTCCACTTCTGTCATGTTTATCTTCTTAGTATGTCTCTCTTCTCTCATTCTCTACACACTTACTGTCACAAATCTCTCTCACCTGTCATTCCCTACTCACTCCACATAATGTCCTCAGACGTTTCATTCCAACACGTCCATCTTCCCTCACTCTTATACTCATGGCCTAAGATTCGCATCCGTGTATTTCCGTAGGGACCACTGTACCGTGAAATATACACCTCACAAAAAGAGAAATAAAGCTTATTTTCTTTCAAAAATTTCTTACATTCTTGCATACTTTGCATGCCCGTCATGTTCCTTAGCATATGATGAACAAGTATTCAATCATTTCTGACGACCCCCACACTTCCTAATATCTTTACTGCTAATTTTTCCCTTATATATCGGTATTCATATTGATAACTTTAAATCTGAAAACCTTAATGGATTTCTGAAGTATTTCCGACACTAAACGCCGCAAGGTCACCTTATGCCATTAGACGCGCCAAACTGAGGGTGGCCAAACTCCTTCGACTTTCCGACCACTAGTCTTTCATTATCCATCCAAGATGGCTCTGTAATGTTTACATCGAGCTACTCATAGCTCTTTATCTCTCATGAGAAAACGTAGACTTCCCTTACTAAAAAGGAAAAGGAAAGCCAATGACATGGCCCGAACGACTCAAGTTGCGTCTTAAGCGGGCGTTAAGAAGCCAAGGGGAATATTGTACACATGGTCCTCATCTTTACTCACATGTGTATAGACACACATACACTGAAGGAGTCTTGCTCCCGGGTTCTACGAGCGGCACTAGCAACCCGGGCGTAGGGGGAAGCACGACCCGACCCCTTCCTCTGTCCTCCGCTCCCGGGAACGACCCACCCTTCGCACCCTGGACGCTCGCCGTACGTCCTGGATGGACCACGCACTGAATAATCGACCTCATCGTGTGTGATCTTGTTACGTTAACTCTAGGGCACCTGCATGTTAACATCCAGTGATCATGTTAATGGCCTGTAACTTCATCTTCTTGGGATGATGAGGTACCAAATTTTAATTGTTAACGCCACAGCAGATAGATGTACCAAGCCTTTGGATCTACGTCAATTTCAATCTGGGGCAAACAATCATTTCTCTCAATAATGATTATAATTAAAGGATATAATAAGAATACATCCTTATTAGATATGTGTAATAAGAAATGCAAAGTAAATATCAAACGAAATGTATGCGAGGTATCAATGAAACTGAGGACGGGAGGGATCCTGGTGTGGAGCTGGGCGAGCCAGCCAGCAGGGAGCAAGCACACGGTGGCTGGCAGTGGTCGGTAAAGGATGTGTGAGTGAGGGTTGTCGAGCCTGGGTCAACATGACGGACGTCTACCTATTGCAGGGGTCACGCCTAGACTGGCCTGACCTCCTAGTCATCTCTGTCTATTTCCTAAGTGTGCTGGCCGTGGGCATCTGGGTAAGTCTTCACATATACCGCCAGCGAAAAGGCACTTCTGGTTGTGTGTGCCGTCAAGAAAATGTAGGTGTAGTTCATGTCCGCATTTGTTTTCTCAAGTCAGTGTCACATATTGCAAAAATCTCTCACGTCCTCGTGTGTGGGGCCACGTCTGTGAAAAGTAGTTAACGATATTACTACTAAATTGAGTAGATATGTAAATAGTTCAACTTGATATTATCAAGTAAAAACTATTCAATATCATTTGATAATAATGGAAATATCAAATGTTCATTAGAGATTTAGGCAATGTGAATCGAAGTTAAAAGTATCTTAGCAGCATTTGGTTGGTTAATATGAAACTTTTGACTGTCCTCGAGTTAAATTTACGAAAGCAAATAAAATCAGTTAAGTCTGTTGCAGGAACAAACTCGGAGACTCACAGAATTTGTTAGATACCGAATATAATACTAGCTCAATGGTGCAAATACTGATGCGACTCAGTTATATAGGAAAAAATAGAGCATTTACTTCTGTAGTCTCTGAAGTGATATATCTTACTTCTGACAAGTTGAGAGGGAACGACCAATTCTTAAAACAGATGTAAGGAATATAGTGTGAGGCTGAGCAATACACGTTTTCCCGCGTCTTTAACAACGTAGAGCGTCTTTTGAGTCAACACAGACACGTGTCACCTTTTGTGTTCAGCTGAAGCAATATCTTCTGTTGACTCGTTCGTCGTTTCGTGAGGCAGGTTTGCCTGTTGGTAGTAGGCGAGGGATGATTTTCTGATGCTAACAGCCCACCGTCACTCTGACTCCCAGATATATAGTCCAAGAGCTCGCCTTGATAAAGTATTAATCAAGGCGTCGTTACCTGGGAGCTTATTGTAGATGATATACTGAGATGTATGCCAGGACTAATCTCTGAGTTCTATTTCACTTGTTTTGCAGCCCACTTGCTTTGCCTTAGAAAACCTGCTGATCAGGTTATCGCGGCTAGGCGTGTAGATCCTACATACGGATCTCAGGAGAGAAATTTAAGGTCCTGGCTTCAAGTACACTGCCGTAGGTTTGGCTACACTTGCTTAAAGACTTCATCAACAGCCTCTCCATACACAAAAAACCTTGATTATAAGACCCCCTCCCTCATTCAGGGATAATGCTTGTGAGTTACACGTGTACATCCTATGTAAGTGTACAGAGGAAGGCTTGGTTTGTAGGCAGTGTGGCATTAATCTATATGTGAGGAAAAATCATATAGTGCAAAAAATAGTGTTTATATATAAGGGATCGACAAGGAAGCATGAGTGTCCAGTCAGGCGAGAGCTGAGCCAAACTTGTTTTTGGCGCCTCAGGGAACACTTGCACGGGTGTATCCATATTTAGAATCTTGCTCATGATTCCATCTTGTAGCGTTTTTGTCTGGGGGTGTGGAGAGAGGAGTTGTATGCATGGATATTTGGATGTGGATCCAGAAAATGCATTGTACTTGTGGCCAGGGTGTTGTAAGTGTCGAACGTTGGGGATGAAGGTGCTAAGCTCAAGTATTGATCCTGTGGCTTGTATTCTTTAGGTCTGCTGGGTCTGCTGTACTGTGTGTAGGTGTGTGGCCAGGCTGTTATTGTCGTAAAGTTTGTCTCGTCCGTATGTGGCCTTGGTTATGTAGGTGTAAGGCTTGTGCAGTGGTGTGCTCGTGTGGCCAGAGTTTTGCATTGTGTGTGTGTGTGCAGCCTGGATGTTGCATTCGTTCAGGTCTGTAGGTGTGTGGCCTTAGTGATGTTTCAGGGGTGAGGTTCACGCTGTAGCGCGACATCCCATTCTCAGCCGACGCACTATGTTAACGCCCACAGGTTGTAGTCTGGTCGTGTCACGAATAACGTTGTATAACAACGTTGTGAAAACGTAATCATGGAACGTTGTGTTTTACTAAAGGCTAATTCTGATTTTCGTCTTACACTCTCTTTGTAATCTCACCCATATTTCGTGATCCTATGTGTTGTCACCTGAGTTAGATACCTTGAAAGCCTTTCCTTTACGTTTCACTAAAACTACTTTCTTACAGTCATCTAACCTGGCTCTTCCCTTACGCAACCTTTGTTCACCTCTTTATGGACACTGGCCTCCTCAAGGGAAAGTACTGTATTCTGCATGTCTCTCTACATCTTTTTCACGTCTGAGAGTCTAATCCATTGTACATTTACCTAAGTCGTGGCACAATCAGTATAAGTCTACTAAAACTGTTGTTTTCGGTGATATCAAAACGGAAGTTTAGTGAACTGCGTAATATTTAATCGCTGTCTGCTAGCTTTTCACCGACCCTAAAGTTGTTAATTGGGCACTTGTTTGTGGACATCATTAAATCCAAAGTATTATCATCTCTCGTTAGATCTCGGGTCAACATGATCCTAAATAAACAGTCCTGGGTTATATCAGATTGTTTGTTTCCCTCGTGGTCAGCTGTCAAGAAGCAGGAGCGTCGAGGGCCAGTATGGTTCCAAGGGAAAATATTCTCGCCGGGTTCTCCCTTTAAAACGAGGTGATGGAGTGGAGATCGAGGATGTACTAAGGGGTCATTTCCCTTTACCAACACTCTAAAGTACTGACTAGGAAAGTTTAACCTAAATCAGGACAGCAGCGATATCGTAAACAAAGTAAGATGCTTGTGATGTATCATACAACAGATTGTGATGTGTCATACAACAGAGACGCAGTGATGATGAGGGTTTTCGTTTTGCACTTAAGTGAGATAAAAAAAAAATGGCACTCGGGCCCGGAGGACCCCTCGGGGGATTTTGGGGCAGTGCTCGCCCCTCCCTACTCACTGGACCTGTCAAGACGTCCCAGTTTATGTTAGGTTTGCTAAAATCTCCAACAATTATTGCTTCTCTGTCATTTACTCTGGAATTCATTTCACCGTACGATACTCTTCTATTTTCTTCATGTTGTCTGGAGGAATTCAATCTACCCCAAAGCAATGTTTGACGTCTTAGTTGTCAAATCATTGTACAATGATCGTACGAATCGACATGTATTTATTCTAACAGCTTTTGGCTGTATTCCGTGACGTACGCAAGACATTAAAGCCCCAACAGATTTGCTAAGTCTATCTTTGGTGAAAACATATTACCCTATGATCCCAAACTCTGTTGATCAATGCAAACAAGCTCCTATTTCTACTGAAACTACTCCACAATAACAAATACTGTACCTAGAGTTCCTACATCATAACTAGGAAGAAATTTCACTGAAACAATCTTCCACCGGCTTTCTCCAGACTTTCTAGTAAATTTCTTTTACATCCAAAGGATCTCTTCTGACCTTCCGAGCGCCACGATGTTGGCTGCACCCTGAGCAACTGCACTGGCTTCAGCAGCGTTGGGTGGGAAGTGAGGGAGGTATATGACATGGCGATTCTTGCTGGCATAGGTGAAGATCTGGTTATTGTTGAAGGCGTCAGATAGGAAGATGTGATCGCTGCTGTATTTCGTAAGCAGGCGGGGATGTGACTGTTGTTTTAGGAATTGTACTTGCCGATGCAGGTGCTATTGAAGAAGCTGTACTTATTGATGATGATACAGATGTGGTTGTTATAGGAGTTGTTGATGTGTAATCAGACACTAATACAGAAATGGATGTGGTTGATGAACTTGCAATTGCTATAGATAAAAGTCAGGGTCAGCTGAAGTTGTAGATATGGTGGTTTGTTAATGCACTTTATGAGGTATATAAATGCATATATGTAAGACATATACTTTGTTGCATCACACTGAATGTTCCCACAGGCTCACTGTTCTCACGGGCCACTGTTAATCACGGTGTTTGAACACGTAAGAGCTGATCTGTTGTTTGAACACGTTGTAGAGTGGGTGTTGAACTACAATATAACCCCTGCTAGTGTCACCTGAGGGGACACACTGGCCAGCCTCGTCACACCGTTCGCTAGTGTGTGCCGTAGTGTGTCACAGCACTACCGATGTACGTACATACTTTTTCTAATAAAACTGCAAGGGCCACCTGATCTCTTCACTGAGTACCACGAAACGAAGAAAGACCCGATCTTTTTACCAACTCAGCCTTACATATACATGTGTATATATAGATGTCCTTCTAGTGGTTGTGGTTGTTAATGCACATGTGACTGATGACATACATGAAGTTATAGATAAAGATTTGATTGCTGGCGTGGGAGGTTGATGCAAATGAGGTCATTATCAAAGTTATATACGATGTAGATGTGATTTTTGTTATAGGGTCGTACTTATAATTCTAGTTTGTAGATGGTGTGGCTGTTGCTAAAGCTGAACATGAGTATGTGAACGTGGTTATTCTAAGATCTATTTGTTAGAAGAAGTTTTGGTTGATGACGGTGTTGAATAGGTCGAAGTAGATAAAGATCTGGTTGCTGTTGTAGCTACAGAAGCTGTACTTGCAGGTGTAGATATGTATTTTTGTTTAAGGAGTTTACTTGTTGATCATATGTAGTTGTGGCTGATGTAAGAATTATGAATATTGATGTTGATGAAGATTTAGTTGTTACTGGAGATGTACTTATAAATGAAGCTATGGATGTTGTTCTTGATGCAGGATGTAGTTATTTTTGTAAGAATTCTACTTGTAGATGTGCATGGAGTTGCTGAAGTTGCACTTTGTGACTTAGATTTGTCTTAGCAGAACATGTACCTAAACTTGCACTTTTTCATGTAGATTTGTTTTTGTAGGATTTGTACCTGCTAACGAAGATGGTATCATGAACTTATACATGAGGGTAAAGATTCGAAATTATAGGTGTAGTTATAGATGTATATATAGTTGTGGATGAAGTTGTGGTTGTTGATGTAGATAGATCTACACCTGAGATGTATATTTCTTATACGAGAGGTTGACACTACCAATTACTCGTAATATATATATCTATATATCTATATATATATATATATATATATATATATATATATATATATATATATATATATATAGTTGAGATCACTGGGCCAGGAAGCTGAGTAAGGTGCGTGTCCCAGTGGACGGCTTCCCAGAAACAACAACGCCCACCTACCCTTCAGTCCCAGGGATACAAGTGATGCGGTTAAAGCCTTCAATAAGTCCCTTACAAAAGCCCCTTACAATATAATCTAACCTTCGCATAAAAGTGTCTAACTCAGTTCCGGTCCAATCACTGACAGTCATCTTTAACCACTTCTGGCTACACAATAAAATCCCTAACATCTGGAAACTTGTCAACACACTGCCAATCCTCAAACCCTCCAAAACCAACCAACTCCCCTGCCTCCTACTGCTCTAGAGCACCTCTATACTCAGTCTCCTAACTGTGAAAACTGTTCCACAACAGAATGAAGCAAATATATCCCACTCTCACCAATACACAATATAGCTTTAAACCCAGACCATCCACCACCACTCTGGACACTAACCTCACGCATCACATCCTAGATGCCTTCAACCAACCACAACCCCCGTCCCACACAGTACTAGAGGCAATAGACGTCAACAAAGCATTCAACACTGTTCCCCAACACATCCTCACACACACACACACACACACACACACACACAACACAAAGCTTGCTTGACACAAACCTCCACAACGATGACAAAAAGTGGTAGACCAGTTCCGTTGCCAGCTACTATCCAAGTCATTTGCAATGGCTTCACCTCTAAATTCCTTATAGTCTACAGTGGAGTCCCCAAGGAGCAATAAGACCTGTATAGTCTACAGTGGGGGTCCCCTTGGGAGCAATTCTTTATCACAATATCTTCCTACACGACCAACCATTACCCCCAGTAAACTAAAGTGTGAAGGTCTTCTTATTAGCAGACTACTTCACAATCACATCTCAACACCCTGGCACCTCAGTAGCAACTTCAAATATGCCGCACTTTAATGCACAACTGGAACAGTGGTTTACCGAGAACAGAATGCGTCTACACAGATGTCTCCTGTCACTCTTTTAACCCCAGACACACACGAATCCACCTCACACCCTCCAGTCACCTTAAATGAACAGTCTCTCCCAGTGAACTACACATCAACCATTCTAAGCATCACATGCGACATACACATGACATTCACTCCCAACATCAATATAATTAACATAAAAGAAGAACACAAACTTAATGCCCTTAGAATACCAACTGGCACCACCAGACCTGGACAAGGAAAAGAATCTCTCAACATGCTCTACAAACAGTTCATCCGCTCCCCTTTAACCTATGCCATACTCGCCTGGTCTTCCATCTTTTCAAAAGTAAGTATAACAAAGTTGCAAAGCTCACATAATAATGCACTCAGAACAATCACTGGCTGCCTAGCAACCGTAAACACTCAACATCTTCACAATGAAACAATTATCCTCCCACAATAATCCCACCTCAACATACTCGATACTCAATTCTATGCAACAGCACTGAACCCATCTCACCTAAACCACTCTATAACTGACCACCAAATATCAAGTAGAAATAAAAATCTATTCTATGCCTCACACTTCAGTAACCTCTCCTCACAGATCTGCCCATCACCCAACAAATACAACCCTGACAAAACACATACACACTATAATAACTAGACAAGACTAAACAACTGACCTCCCAACTCCGGCTTGAACTCCAATCCACCAGACAAACGCTCGACAGAATCCACATTCCGTATACAAACACGAGTTACCCTCACATGTCTACCCTCTAGACATCATTCATCACTTCTATACCGTTAACACTGTTTCATCATGCCCCAAGACCCTTGCATGCCCACGAGGCGACAGCATAAAGAAGACACGGAGACAGACTTATTGCTCAATTGCCCTGAACTCTGCACACAGACGCACACACACCACGATACTTTATGACCCACGGTCCCAACCCGTGGACGTAGCAAGCTCTCGAGTGCTGCAGGCGTCTCATGAAGATGGTGCAACTCCTAAGGTAGGGTCAGCAGGGAGTTACATATATATATATATATATATATATATATATATATATATATATATATATATACATCGGATCATAGGTACGCACACGGTGGTTGTGGTGCGGGTGTACAACTAGGGTGTGTCGTGGGTCTGCGGCCATGGGATCGAGAAATCATTTATGTTCCACATAAAACATGGATTTCAACCCGATGTTAAATGCAAAATGCAATCCTATTCTTCCAAGAGCTAGACGAGGCGGAGAGAATGTCAAGGTCATAAAAGTGCATTGCGTCCCGCCCCTGACCACGTACCAAGCACCACACGAACTCAAAGTCACTTCGGATCACTATCTAGCGTTGATATTCCTTACCCTTCTCGTAAACATTTGTTATACGTCATAATTTCTATAATCTATTCGGCCCGTGTGACATGATCAGGCTGTGGGTACTTTACGTGGCAGTACAGCGGCAGTACGGGGCTCCTGGTGGGAGTGGACAACATGTTTCACGTGTTGGTGGTGTGATACACAATGTTGCAAGGTTCTCCAACACGAGTGGCCTTGATCGAGGCGGTGCGAGCCTCGAGTACGGCGGGAGACCCTGTCAGCATCATGAGGGTGGGGCACACTGAGTACGACGGTGTGACAAGTTAGATTCGCTAGTGTCACCTTCAGTAGTCAGGTCAGCCATCCCATCATTACTTCTAGAGTCGTGCAGTCGTGCTTTAGAGGCAAGGTATCACGTACCTGTGCTAAGAATGCTCCCATTTCTTCCCAACACGTGCATAATTGTTGACAAAAAAGCAGCAATGTTTCATAATGTCGGCAGGATGGGAGTGCTGCATTGCCAATAATGTTCCATAAATACCTTTTAAAACACTATTGAGGCCATTAACATTATTTAACCGAACTACAGCGATGGGAACAGTAGCACCGATGGCCACATATTCATCATTTCGTGAAGGATGTGGCTGATCCAAAGAACGGGTCTGGAGTTACGTTTCTAGTGATGGTTAATTAACGATAACTGTACGTTAACCAGCTGGCAACAGTGTATCATTACTGCTCTACTAACAAAAAAACAGGGAAAGAGAAAACCTGTTCCCCCTGCAATAGCGTAGTGTAGGATGAGTTGGTGAGGGTCGAGCCATAACAAGTGAGTTAAACTGTACTGGTTGGACGCCTGCTGCCTTTTGGTCGTTACCCTTTCTGTGTTGGATGGTTTGTTCCAGTACCGCTCGCTCCACCACGTCCTAACATCTAACCTAGGATCTAGATGCTAACCTTCAGTAGCAAAGGTCAGATTGTAGGAAGGTTTTGTGGTCTTGTGAGGTAAGAAACCTCGTTATCCTAAACAGTGCACAGTCTCGTGGCCACGTGCGTAATTTCCTGTGCATCCCGCGTAACCAAATATGTACACAGGTACACGAGTGTCAGGGAGCTCCGAGTGCGTGATGTTCATTCTAAGTGAGATACTTTAAATTTGTAATTCTTTTTGCTCAAATTTGCCTTCATAACTGTTTTGTTTATATATATATATATATATATATATATATATATATATATATATATATATATATATATATATATATATATACATATATATACATTTTCCTATGAGTCCACGGGTAAAATGAAACACGATAAGTTCCCGAGCGCACTTTCGTGTAATAATCACATCATCAGGGGAGACACGAGAGAGAAATATAACAGTCTCTTCGATGTATATCAACTGATTGTTATATTTCCCTCTTGTGTCTCCCCTGATGATGTGATTATTACACGAAAGTGCACTAGGGAACTTACCATGTTTCATTTTCCCCGTGGACTCAGGAATATCTTGATCACGCTCAAAATTGTGATATTTTCCAATATATATATATATATATATATATATATATATATATATATATATATATATATATATATATATATATATATACATACACGTCCGCACACGCATATATACATACCTATACATTTCAACGTATACGTATATATACACACACAGACATATACATGTATACACATGTACATAATTCATACTTGCTGCCTTTATTCATTCCCGTCGCCATCCCGCCACACATAAAATGACAACCCCCTCCCCCCGCATGCGCGCGAGGTAGCGCTAGGAAAAGACAACAAAGGCTACATTCCTTCACACTCAGTCTCTAGCTGTCATGTATAATGCACCGAAACCAAAGCTCCTTTTCTACATCCAGGCCCAAAAAAACTTTCCATGGTTTACCCCAGACGCTTCACATGCCCTGGTTCAATCCATCGACAGCACGTCAACCCCGGTATACCACATCGTTCCAATTCACTCTATTCCTTGCACACCTTTCACCCCCTCTGCATGTTCAGGCCCCGATCGCTCAAAATCTTTTTCACTCCATCTCTCCACCTCCAATTTGGTCTGCAACTTCTCGTTCCCTCCACCTCTGACACATATATCCTATTTGTCAACCCTTTCCTCACTCATTCTCTCCATGTGACCAAACCATTTCAAAACACCCTCTTCTGCTCTCTCAACCACACTCTTTTTATTACCATACATCTCTCTTACCCTTTCATTACTTACTCGATCAAACCACCTCACACCACATATTGTCCTCAAACATCTCATTTCCAGCACATCCACCCTCTTCCGCACAACTCTATCTAGAGCCCACGTCTCGCAACCATATAACATTGTTGGAACCACTATTCCTTCAAACATACCCATTTTTGCTTTCCGAGATAATGTTCTCGCCTTCCACACATTTTTCAACGCTCCCAGAACTTTCGCCCCCCTCCCCCACCCCGTGACTCGCTTCCGCTTTCATGGTTCCATCCGCTGCTAAATCCACTCCCAGATATCTAAAACACTTCACTTCCTCCAGTTTTTCTCCATTCAAACTTACCTCCCAAATGACTTGTCCCTCAACCATGCTGTACCTAATAACCTTGCTCTTATTCACATTTACTCTCAGCTTTCTTCTTTCACGCACTTTACCAAACTCAGTCACCAGCTTCTGCAGTTTCTCACCCGAATCAGCCACCAGCGCTGTTTCATTAGCGAACAACAACTGACTCACTTCCCAAGCCCTCTCATCCACAACAGACTGCATATTTGCCCCTCTCTCCAAAACTCTTGCATTCACCTCCTTAACAACTCATCCATAAACAAATTAAACAACCATGGAGACATCACACAACCCTGCCGCAAACCTACATTCACTGAGAACCAATCACTTTTCTCTCTTCCTACTCGTACGCATGCCTTACATCCTCTATAAAAACTTTTCACTGTTTCTTGCAACTTGCCTCCCACACCATATAGTCTTAATACCTTCCACAGAGCATCTCTATCAACTCTATCATATGCCTTCTCCAGATCCATAAATGCAACATACAAATACAATTGTTTTTCTAAGTATTTCTCACATACATTCTTCAAAGCAAACACCTGATCCACACATCCTCTACCACTTCTGAAACCATACTGCTCTTCCCCAATCTGATGCTCTGTTCATGCTTTCACCCTCTCAATCAATACCCTCCCATATAATTTCCCAGGAATACTCAACAAACTTATACCTCTGTAATTTGAGCACGCACCCTTATCCCCTTTGCCTCTGTACAATGGCACTATGCATGCATTCCACCAATCCTCAGGCACCTCACCATGAGCCATACATACATTAAATATCCTTACCAACTAGTCAATAACACAGTCACCCCCTTTTTCAATAAATTCCACTGCAATACCCTCCAAACCCGCCGCCTTGCAGGGTTTCATCTTCCGCAAAGCTTTTACTACCTCTTCTCTGTTTACCAAATCATTCTCCCTAATCCTCTCACTTCGCACACTACCTCGACCAAAACACCCTATATCTACCACACTATCATCTAACACATTCAATAAACCTTCAAAATACTCACTTCATCTCCTTCTCACATCACTACTACTTGTTATTACCTCCCCATTAGCCCCCTTCACCGATGTTCCCATTTGTTCTCGTGTCTTACGCACTTTATCTACCTCTTTCCAAAACATATTTCTATCCTGCCTAAAATTTGATGATACTCTGTCACTCCAACTCTCATTTGCCCTCTTTTTCACCTCTTACACCTTTCTTTTGACCTCCTGCATCTTTCTTTTATACATCTCCTAGTCATTTGCACTATTTCCCTGCAAAAATCGTGCCTATATATATATATATATATATATATATATATATATATATATATATATATATATGTGTGTGTGTGTGTGTGTGTGTGTGTGTGTGTCGAAGGAGAGACAAATATATATTCACCAAAGGTCCGTACCCAACCTTGGGCAGGGCGTCCGGCCCACTCGACCACTCGGAGGTTAAAAGACACACACATCAGAATTCTGGTGTTTTTACTTGTGCCTCAAACATCATCTTTAATCTGTGGGGGTTCCAACAGTATGATGAATATGATGAAGGACAGACATATGAATCCAACCCATATGAATCCAACCCATTGTCTGTCGATGGACAGACAATGGGTTTGATTGGGTTTGTTTAACACTGCATGTTCTGATGTACAGACATTACCGACATGCCCGCGAATTGACCTACAATGTCTTCGAGACTCGAGTGTGGGCGGACTGTCTTACCTTACCTGGCCCACCGCGTGTGGATGAGGGAATAATCTAATGTCTCTCGTCTTCAAAATTGCTGGAGAAAGTGAGAATGACTTCAGTCTCCCCTACAATGATGGAGGAAGTAGTGCCGACGCCTCGTATCTCCAACTCTATAAGTGGCGGAGAAAATGATAATAACTTTCATCTCTTCAACACAGGCGGAGGAAGTAATAACAAAGCCTCTCGTCTCCAACACTGGCGGAGGAAGTAATGACAATGCCTCTCGTCTCCAACACTGGTGGAGGAAGTAACTGCATAATATCTCGTCACGTCAGTTATGGTGGAGCAAGGGATAGTAACACTCCTCTCCCCAACACTGGAGGAAGAAGTAATTACAAAATGCCTTTGTCTCTAACACTGATGAAGAAAAAGATAATACAGAGTCTAATATCTCAAACACTGGTGGAGGGAGTTACAATATAGTGCCTCTAGTCTCTCCAACACAGGTGGTGGAAGTAACAGCAATGCCCTTAGTCTCTCCAACACTGGTGGAGGACGTAATCATATAATGCCTCTAGTGCCTCCAACATAATTAGGAAAAGTAACAGTAGTACCTCTAGTCTCCCCAACACTAGCGGGGAAAACATAGAGCTTCTTGTCTCTCCAACACTGGTGGAGGAAGTAATAACATAATATCTCTTATCTCTCCAACATTAACGGAGGAAGTCATATGCTAATGTCTCTCGTCTCTTCAACAGTCGTCGAGGAAGAGCCAGCGAGGCAGCGTCTCGGGGTATTTCCTCGCTTCCCGCAACATGCACTGGATACCAGTAAGTATCCCTCTATCTATCTATCTATCTACTTATTTAGGATAAGAAAACGGGGTCTAGTGTCTACGTTCTTGCCTTCCTCAATGTCACTCAGGATAATCACTAATAATGTGTCTACAATTAGATGTCGACAATACTGTGTATCTCTACTAACAATCCCTCAGGGAAGGTCCCTTTATGATAATATGAACAATAGTGTTACTGCAACAGACAGCTTTCCTGTTGTATTCGATTCATATCATAGGAACTGTACGTCATAAAAACATTCCAGTACAGTATCTGCTCTACTTATCAAGAGAATTTCACGTATAGAGAGTGTTCTGTTGCACTTGTCTCATAGGAGAGGCTACACTCAAGAACGTGAGCTTCGCTATATCCTCACAAGATCAGTCACTGGATGCTATCTAGTCTCTTTACGTAGGCACCTGATTTGTTCGCTAACTAACGTGTCCTCTCTCGGCAGGTGGGCTGCTCACTGTTCGCCAGCAATATTGGCTCCGGACACTTCATAGGCCTGGCAGGCGCTGGGGCCGCCTCGGGCCTTGCGGTACACGGCTATGAACAAGCAGTAAGTAGTAGGAGTCCCACCAATCAGAGCACCACCGTCTGGTAACGCTTGTTTACCAATGGTGTCTTTGCAACGTCTCTTCCTAGTATATCAACTGACTGTTCCACGTCTTCTGTCTCATTCTTGTATCTCCCCTGATGATGTGATCATCAGACGAAAGTGCACTTGGAAACTTATCGTGTTTCATTTTCCCTGTGGTTATCAGCATATATTCGATCACGAGCTCCACTGACCACTACTGGAAATGAGATAATTTGAGGACGTGGTGTGAGGTGGTTTGATCGAGTAAGTAGTAATGAGAGGGTAAGAGAGATGTGTGGTAATAAAAAAGAGTGTGGTTGAAAGAGCAGAAGAGGGTGTTTTGAAATGGTTTGGTCACATGGAGAGAATGAGTGAGGAAAGATTGACAAAAAGGATATATGTGTCAGAGGTGGAGGGAACGAGGAGAAGTGGGAGACCAAATTGGAGGTGGAAGGATGGAGTGAAAAAGACTTTGAGCGATCGGGGCTTGAATATGCAGGAGGGTGAAAGGCGTGTAAGGAATAGAGCGAATTGGAACGATATGGTATATTTGAGTCGACGTGCTGTTAGAGATATCTAACAGTTTGACAGATGTAGGTGTGTTATGCAAGAGAGGCAACTGAGGGACTCTGTCGACCTTATCTTGATGTTCACTTTGTAATTCCCATGTGGCAATAAACAAAAGCCCTACCACAACACTGACACGAAGAATTCCTTCTAGGCCATCTATGGTTTGCTGATGCTGGGGTGGTTGTTTGTGCCGGTGTACATGAGCTGCGGGGTGTACACCATGCCAGAGTACATAAGGTTAAGGTTTGGCGGCCAGAGGATCAGGGTCTACCTCTCCTGCCTCTCTCTGGCACTCTACAGCTTCACCAAAATCGCCGTAAGTAAACAGACTTACGGTATCATGGTAAATTCATGAATTTTCCACTGAATAAAGATTATTCTATTTCTCGTTATTAAATTCACAGCATCCATCATGACCTTACTACAAGGTTTCATCTGTCCTGATCAGGCGGACCTGTACGCTGGGGCGCTGTTCATCCAGTTGGCTCTGAACAAGAACTCAACCGAGTGGCTGTACATCAGTGTACTGTTCCTGCTGGGGGTAGCGGCCGTGTTCACGATCGTGGGCGGCCTTACCACCGTGGTCTACACCGACCTAGTGCAGACTGTCCTCATGGTGTTGGGTGCCATTGTGCTGTCAGTCATGTGTGAGTGCATGGTTTGATGAAATGTAAATTTCACAATGTTAGTCTCTGTAATCATTAAGCATTGCCCTCTGCCCAACTAGGGAACGGAGATAGTTTTACACTCGTGTTTTGTGTCTAGTAACCTCGTATATATGTGTCATGTCTTTACTGCTATGTACACACACACAGACATACACAGACACAGACACAGACACACACACAGACACACACACACACAGACACACACACACACACACCAGTCTAAGCCAGGTACCCACAGTGAGGCTGAGATACCCTTACTCCATCAATGTCTTTATGGTTGCTGTCTGGTTTTCCCTAGCCTTCCATGCGGTGGGTGGGTACAACTCCCTGGTAGAGAGCTTCCCGTACGCCACCGCCTCTATCAGAGCCGTTGGAGCAGACAACAAGACGTGTGGTGAACCTCCCGCCGACTTCATGCATCTGTTCCGCACGGTAGACTACACCAAGAGTGACTACCCCTGGACTGGCATGACCCTAGGCATGGCTGTCATACAGATCTGGTACTGGTGCACCGACCAGGTCAGTCTCCTTCTCGTGGCTCTCAATAGTTCAGTTATCCAGGTATATACAGACAGACTCGCGTACTTCGACTCAATCATGATAATTTCCTTTAAGTAATAACTGATTCCATGAAGACCTTCTTCCTTTCTTCTTCTGTAAGTGAAGCTTGTTTTCAGGCAGCAGTCTTAAGAGTTATTTCATTGCCAGCACTTAATTATATATAATCATATATAATCATATATAATTATATATAGTGAAAATTAATGTATTCATATTGTTGTGATACAGAGAGCCCTATCTATCACCATAACCTGGGAATGATTTATAGACAATCCTAACAAGACAAAAGTCAGACAGTTGGCTAAGTCTATGTTGGGAGAGGAAGGTGGTGATGGTGGTCATATGGTAGCTAACCCAATACTGTAATCTGTGACTTTGAAGTAGCTATATCATTATGATCTATACGTACAGTAGCGTAAATGTCTGCTTCCTGTGAAACTAGTAATGTTCTAGAGCGCTAGCATTACCCACTGTGGTTTGCATAGACAAGAGTCACTCTCGAAGACCACAATACCATTATATTCTTACAGTTTTACATTTTTTTTTTTTGAACAACATAAGTGCTTTTTTATACCTGTATATCATATGTAAAAAAAAAAAAAAATGGTTGTCATCAGCAGGATATATCAAAACTACTTTTGAAAGCAGAAAATGTGCAAATGATAAAACAAATATACGAGTCGAATAATGTTATCAAACATTACATACGAATAAGAAGAGATTCAAACAGCAACAGATCACTGGGTCCTTTGAAGGCGCAAATAATGTCATTCGTGGACTTGAGGCGAATTCTTTGTCAAGTTTATCCTTAACGTTTGCTCACGAGTCTCTCTCTATTCATTACTCCGGGTGAATCAGACAAATCAAGCCTAAATAACGAGTTAGATCAAAAACATCTAAGCGTTTGATAGTATTAGATACCTGTGTCAGATCATCTCTTAACCCTCTCTTTTCTCTGTCAAATAAATTTTAGTCCTTTAGTCGATTCTCGGTGAATTTATTTCTGTCCTTGAGTAACACTGATACTGTCTCCTTTATATGTTTTTTTCTTAAAGGGTGACTAAAACTGAATACAGTATTCAAGATGGGGACGTATCAATGAATCATTAGGAGTGAGGATAATTGCCTTAGAAATGAATTCGAGAACCTTACCTATGAATCTGAAAATAAAATAAAATCTGCCCTTATTACCGCTTTTGTGCAGTTTACATGGCTTCAAGCCACCAAAAATCATCACACCAAAGTCTTTTCCTAATCTACATTACGGTGGTCGCTAGAATTCATACAGAAGCTTGCCTTATCGTTTTTTTAGTACCGATATGTAAAACTATGCACTCACTGATATTAGAATTCATTTGCCACCTATCAGCCAGGTGCATCAGTTTATCTATGTCAGGATGAGGCTGCAGACGTTCGGAGTCCGTTATAAATTGATTTCCCATCTTAGTATCCCCTGCAAATTTCGATATCTTGCAATGCAGCCCTTTGTCAGTATCTTTTATATGTATATGAATGTGAACCTGTTCCAAGACCACTTGTTGCGTCTATCCATTCGAAGGTTTGACCATTAACTCCTACTATATAATCACGGCCAACACTTTTCATTACAGGCTTAAAGTTAAGCTGCAGCAAAGAGCAAGGCACGACCGCCTATTCTATTTCCTCTTGCACTGTTAAACAGATTACACACTGGAATTTCCATATACGGAGAGGAATTCTTTTTCTGATATGTAATCACGATTCAGGACCACCAGTTCTATAATTTTCTACCAGTGCACTTGTCTCTAACTCTGAAATCTTGTTATGTATATTCCGTGCATTCACAAAATATAATTTGGCATATTAATGAAATTTGTTTCAACAAGTTATTTACCAAAGACCGACTACTGAGCGTGACAACGCGAGCAGCACCGACTTCATTCAGGGCGTAGTCTGTCCTACGTGAACACATTAGAATGTGTGTGAAAATGTTGCCACCAATTTACGAGTTCAACTCCCTCCTGGAAACAAAGGTTCACTAATCTATCACTGAAACAGGACGCCTCACTGAAGAAGGCGCTCCCGGTGCCGATCCTCGGCTAGACTCATGACATCATAATGTTACAAGTTTTTTTTTTTTTTCGAAAACGTTGAAAAAGCTGGTAATATCTTTCCAGCCACCCCTCCAATTTCCCATTCAGTAACGTCATTAGTTCCTCCACGAATAAAAAGCGTACGATCATTAGGTAGTACAGGGTAACGAAGAGGGGCGGGAGCAGTGGGCTGGAAATCATGTAATTCTACCCAAAAGAAGCAACGTAGGGAGGCGGGCAAGATTTTTCCCTTTAAGAGTCAGTTGTCTGTTACTCCTGGCGCTACCTTGCCGATAATGGTTATGAGAGAAAGGAAGACCTTCAGCAGAGAGAACTTGGCGAGGTACTCTTAGAAAACAAACTACTTGAGACAATCGTTAAGAAACAGTCGTAACGTTAGCACTTTCAATGATGAAGGGTAGAACGGCATCTAAACAATGCTTTTGATAACGTCAAAGGAGTTGTCAAGTTGGGTATCTTAAAGTATAACCACCTAAGCAATAATATGTAATTATCTAATAGCGCTGAAAAGCGAAAAATTCATAAGGAAACCTTTTTCTTTTCTTTTTAGAAGACTTTTCAAGTCGATTCATACCCAAGCATGAGCATCATCATGCAAGAGGACGCCTTACAACGGGGGTTTGGCACTGACAATAGACACTTGCGAATGGATTACGTTTCCACAAACTTGTCTTTCACTGAGCTCTGGATGCCGGTAGTATGATCGTAGTTTCAACTTGTTGCAGGTGATCGTGCAGCGCACCCTGGCCAGCAGAAGCATGTTACATGCCAAGGGTGGTACTATGTTAGCGGCGTACCTGAAGTACCTGCCACTGTGGATCATGGTGTTCCCAGGGATGGCAGCCCGGATCCTCTACCCCGACCGTGTGGCCTGTGCCACTCCCCAGGCAGTGTGCAAAGGTGTGTGGCAACGAGCGAGGCTGCACCAACTCTGCTTACGCTGAACTGGTGATCAATCTTCTCCCCTCAGGTATGATTATTAATAGATCAAAAATGTAATCATTGTATACTGAATAATTAAGCGATCTTTATTTGACATTGAAATATATCAACAATGAAAATATAGGAATACAGGCAATCTTTATTTATGGTGCGTAGAATTGTGATTCGCAGCATCGAAAAATCTATTTTCTCTTTGTTTACATGATTAATCATCAGTTGTTAACTTCACTTATATTTATGTACATCTATGGAACAGAATCCATCTTTATTCCCTGTCTTTGAAAAAAATCCATTGACAACTGAAGTACAGACGTTAACACCCACTCCCAACCTTCACACACATCTGCAGTAACCAAGAAAAGTAATATCTAGACTTATGGGAGATGTATCCGATGTCTCTCAGGTGAGAATCTTCAGTAAAGGTTGACAGGTCCAAAGAAAACCTAAGAGACTCAGAATGAAGGATGGGTAACAGGTGAATCAATATAATGGATCATAACTTAGGAACATCTCGGGACATCTGACGTCTCTTACCGCAAAAGACACTTATATTAGACCAAAGTTCATCAGGTTTAGGGCTTCAGGCTCAACAGTCAAAGTGTCAGCAGCAGATGGTTGTATAGATGTAGCCTCATAAAGTCATCATCATCATCATCATCATCATCATCATCATATAAGACAACCCCACCCACTTCGCCAGAAAGCAGAAAACTGTGTTAAACTTTAGCTTTAACTCACAAACACAACAAAATATCCATAAAAGTCAAATGACTGTGGCATTTTGCACCTCTCTCTTCCTCTCTCTACCGAAACTGCCATTGTACGTGCCAACACAACAACACGAAGGAATAACTCTGGCATAATGTATAACTCCAGGTTTGAGAGGGTTGATGCTGGCAGTGATGATAGCAGCCCTCATGTCCTCCCTCACCTCCGTCTTCAACTCTGCCTCCACCATCTTCACCATCGACATCTGGACGCTGGTGAGGAAGAAGCTTGGTGGGAAGTGGCTGACGACGAAGCCATCTGAAATGGAGCTGATCATCGTGGGTCGCACCTTTGTGGCATCAGTTGTCATTATCTCTGTTCTATGGATTCCGGTTATTCAGTAAGATATATTCTACCATTATGATGAAGAAATATTTGCATAATCATTAGTCTGCGCTATACTGATACAAGGTGACAGAGGTTTCTGCTTCTTCCGTGATTTCAGATCCTGATCTTGATGAAAGAACTGAAAGATACATTTTACGCAGTACTGACTGTAACGAGAAAATAGATCTAAAAAAAAAATATTAAAGTATCTTGCTGAGAATACATGACACATTAAGTACAGTCTGTAAACTGAACTACACCAGTCGAACTAAACTAAGAATCTTTAACCCATGCAATAACAGGAGGCACTTTATATCAAGTGTTTCCAGACACAGTTTGTCTTTTTTTGTGGTTTTGGAGAGATCGTATATGGTCAGTGCGGCGTGTATCATTCCTGAATTTCGGCTTGGAACTAGATCACCGGTGAACATCATCATTTACCTTTATGTCTGATTATAGGGAAGCATATCTTTATATTCTTATTCACTTTTAATCGTTTAGGTTATCGGTTATTGTTGTTGTAGTTGTAGGATGTCAAATTATTCATAGACGCCATTTGCTGCCTCTGACTCACCAGGAAGGCGGGCAACTCCCAGTTGTTTGACTACTTGAACATGGTCATATCCTTCCTGGCGGCACCCATCTGTGCTGTCTTCCTCCTTGCTGTCTTCTGTCCCAGGACCAACGAACCTGTGAGTATACGAACTACATCGTATGATGTATGTGAATGTAAATACTTCCTCTCTACATCCAAAACAGTTAAGCAGTGTGTCACAAAACAAGTATCTTTTATACATTGTTTATCCGTATGCTTAGTTCATGACATGCTTCACCATTTTTCTCTTGTCAGAGACCTGACGGCATTTTTGTGAAATCTTATACCAAATAATCATCATTTGATTTGATATGAGGCAGATGAAAGCTACATTCTTCTGATCAAGATGACAGATATCAAAGCTCTCTTACATATGATTGTCTGGAGGCGTAGACATCACTGTAGTTTCTTTGACTACGAAATCCATCAGCATGTAGAAAAACCACTGCTCACATATCATCAACACACATTTTGCTTTGCCTGGGGGTGTTGTCTTCCAAGGAAGCCAACATTCAACGTTGTGTGAGAACATACGGTATGTGTGAGAACATACGGTATGGACAGACAGAACGAAACACAGTAAGTCAAAGCAGGAACCGTTCATTATAACCAAAGAATTATTACTTTAAACGTTCCAAAAAAAAAAAAAACATGCTACCGAGAGTAGAGGAAACGTCTCTAGATGAGGCTATAGGAATGTGCTTCACCATCACAAAGAGAATCTAAAAGTCCCATCGAGCAAAACACACACATTACAAATTTTGATACTTCAACTGATTCACAGATTTCAAACAATACAGATTATAACGAGAGGCTGTGATGTTGAATAAAAAAAAACTGCTTAGAATGTTTTGTATACTGGATAGCTAAGTCATGAACTGAACTGCACCAGTTGAACCAAAGCAAAAATCTTTAACTCACGCAATTATAGGTTAGGATGCTTTTCTCCTGAAGCAGGGCCTGTATACTGATGTACCACAGAAGGTAATTTTGCCAATACACAGTACCAGATTTACCTCTAGGGAACTGGGCTTCCCTTCTGTCCTGCAGGGCTGGTCTGGGACCCCTAGTTCGGCAAAATAAATTCCTCTCAATGGTAAATATGTACACTTTATCCACATCATATACACATAGATCGAGTTAGAGACGCGACTCCAATCTTACTATATAAAGATCAATAATCATGTTGCCTCTAAGAACAAGTTGGAACAATGACACAGAGTGTAATACTGAATGTTGTGTACTGACAGGGCGCCTTCTGGGGGCTGATGGCTGGACTAGGGATAGGAATTGTGCGATTTGCTGCCGAGTTCTACTACATTACACCACCCTGTGGCTCAGGTAAATACAGCCACTCCTGCACCTCTGCTTTATATTCTATGGCCTCCAATACTGCTTCAGCTAATAAGTGTTTATTGGGATAGCTATACCATGTCAGGAAAACTGAGCTACGTGATCTCCAACACTTACCCAATAGGATATCTGGGAAACTAAAGTTATTTGTCAGTCAACAGACACACGTGAGGGTCGAGAGAAGACAGGAGTGTCACACACCTTCACAACATTCAACACACATGTGAGTGTAGGGAGGAGACCAGAGTGTCATGTCCTCTCAACAGTGTATTCATAAGCCAACTGGGATATGTGGCCACTACCCATGAGAACATATATACACTCTCTCTTTCTATCTCTCTATCACACAGTTGACACAGCTTTTGATCAGTCTCTCGGGGTTGGCCGGTTAGACTGGCTCTGCGTGTGTGTGTGTGTGTGTGTGTGTGTGTGTGTGTGTATGTGTGTGTGTGTGTGATAGTCATGACTAGAGCCGAATCAGTTGCAATAAGAGAAAAATGCAAAGTCTTTCCTCATACTTTTCAGACCAAAGATTGTGCGATCCAAAAGCCACATTAACTCATATTGCTTCCACTTTCTCCATACACTAACAGATTCCAGGTTAGTATAAAGTTCTGGGTATTTGCTCTCAGAATCAGCGTCTCCAGATATCATATAGATATAATGACAGCAAGAGAGTACTCCTTAAACCCTTCATCAGGGTCACTAGATGTACCCCTAACCAATGGATCCAGTAGCAACCTTCGATGTTCTGTCTCAGTTGCATCACAGAAATACTGCAAGATTTGTCCCCATCATATGTCTCCTGTAACAGTCAGTTTGCCTTTAGCTCAAGAGTTGACTTGAGCTACATTTCATAGTATGCTCTTCCTTTTTTTTTTTATTATTCGTCAATATATGTCCTATCTATCAAAGCAGTGGTGTTAGAAGTGTTATCTTGCATATTTTTTTTACAGCCATCTTTGTTGTCAGCTCTTGTACCCTATCCATTGGATAAGGATTTTAATCAGATCTTGTAAGACTTCCTAAATCTTATGTACATTTATGGTATTAGAATCATGGATGGCAACCACCTTATGGCCCTCACCTTTGTCATTTCCATAGGTACCTCTTTATCTGTGGGTGTTGACATGTTAACAACTCCAGTCTCAAGTGAGACACATTACTCAGAAGCTCTTAGCAAGGAGGACACGTGTGAGAGCGAATGTTATCACAGGTTTCTGGAACATGAGTTTGCCTATGCCTACAGATGAGCCGGACCTGCGGCCAGAGTTGATCAAGACGGTGGTGGGGAGGTTCCACTACCTACACTTCTGCTTCCTGTGTTGTGTCATCACTGCCATTGTCAGCATTGGCGTCTCCATCATGACCGAACCCATCCCTCCAGAATGCGTTAGTGTCTGACTGCACCCTCCACCTCCTCTCTCTCTCTCTCTCTCTCTCTCTCTCTCTCTCTCTCTCTCTCTCTCTCTCTCTCTCTCTCTCTCTCTCTCTCTCTCTCTCTCTCTCTTTCTCTCTGCAATCTCTCCCATAATATGTTCAAGTGTCAATCAGAGGATAGCTTACTGTGGTAGTCACAGGCTGTGAGAGAGAGAGAGAGAGAGAAAAAAAAAAAACAGGTATCAAAATGCTAAAGTGAGAAAGGTTGTGAGAAGACTACACATGGCTCAGGTAAGGTTATTATGTTGGGTTTTCTCTGGGGTTGGGTGGCGCCATGAATGAAAGTTTTAGATAGAGTGATGCAAATACGACAGAAACCAGGCTACATTTAGGATCAAAGATGAACTTCAGTCGGAAAATGTGGGCTGCTTCTATAATGTTGCAGTGTGGGAGCTGCTGGTAGCACATCACATCTGATTCCTCCAGAAGCGATTGTTTAGTCTCACCCGAACATTAAAGTCTGCTTCACACCAGCGACATATATATCCTCTCCACAGCTATACCGTCTCACCTTCTGGAGCAGAAAAGACAGGCGAGTGCGACAACCAATGAAGAAGACGGACAAAGAAACAGAGGCAACCAAGAAAAGCACCACGCAGGACAGTGTTCACAACAGTGTATCTCTGGACGCTGACAACGGGTGTGCTGCTGCCAACCAAATGTCCTGTGAACAGACCCCAAGAGGTTTGTCACACATCTAGTTAAACATTTGGAATGCTGTAGATACCTACTTACCATTACCTGTTTGTACAGTATGCGAGTGGACTCATAGGGATATATATATATATATATATATATATATATATATATATATATATATATATATATATATATATATATATATATGTTGTATATATGTGTGTGTGTGTGTGTGTGTGTGTGTGTGTGTGTGCGTGTGTTTGTGTATGTGTGTGTGTGTGTGTGTGTGTGTGTGTGTGTGTGTGTGTGTGTGTGTGTGTGTGTACAGTAGAGAAACGGGCAGCAAGGCTGCTGTGATTAAGATCCACTGAAGTTATTCTTCAGGGATCATTGCATTGTGTTCTGTGTCAAGCGAATTAATCAGATGTTGATTGACTGGGGGAACTTCGTTACCCGTCATGTATGTTATAACAAAAAGGAGAGTACAGATCATCATGATGCTCCGCAGGTGTGTCTCTGTGTCGGAGGATGTTCAACATTGTCTGCCAAGTACCCAGTGATAATGATGGTGCCGGCTCCCCTGCCCAAGCACAACACACTGAGGAAGAGAAGGCCCAACGCGCTGCTGACTTTCTCAATGAAACACCCTTCTGGAGAAAGTAAGTAGTAGGGGATAGCGATGCTGTTTTCCTGAGGGGCTGGGAAGCGACATGGATGGATGAAGGCGAGCAAGTGTGAATATGGACATGTATAGTGTATGCATATATGCGTATGTGGAAGTTTACATATATATACATATATATATATATATATATATATATATATATATATATATATATATATATATATATATATATATATGTATATATATATATATATATATATATATATATATATATATATATATATATATATATATATATATATATATATATATGTTTTTTTTTTTATACTTATACGCCTTATCCCGCTAGATAGCGTTAGGAACAGAAGAGTGAGCCTTAGAGGAAATATCCTCACTTGGAACATCTATCCGTTCTTTCTTTTGGAAAAATTACAAACGGGAGGGGAGGATTTCCAGCCCCCCGCTCCCTCACCTTTTAGTCGACTTCTACGAAATGCAGGGAATACGTGGAAAGTATTTTTTCTCCCATATTCCCAGGGATAATATATACATATATATATATATATATATATATAAATATATATATATATATATATATATATATATATATATATATATATATATATATATATATATATATATATATATATATATGGGAGGGTTGCATGGCATCACATTGGGGAAGAGCAATGTGGTTTCAGAAGTTGTAGAGGATGTGTGAACCAGGTGCTTGCTTTGAAGAATGTATGTGAGAAATACTTAAAAAACAGATGGATCTGTGCGTAGCATTTATAGATCTAGAGAAGGCAAACGATAGAGTTGACAGAGATGCTCTGTGGAAGGTATTAAGAGTATGTGGTGTGGGAGGTAAGTTGCTAGAGGCGGTGAAAAGTTTTTATCGAGGATGTAAGGCACGTGTACGAGTACGAAGAGAGGAAAGTGATTGGTTCTCAGTGAATGTCGGTTTGCGGCAGGGGGTGCGCGATGTCTCCATGGTTGTTTAATTTGTTTATGGATGGGGTTGTTAGGGATGTGGACGTAAGAGTTTAGTAGAGAGGGGCAAGTATGCAGTCTGTTGTGGATGAGAGGGTTTGGGAAGTGAGTCAGTTGTTGTTCGCTGATGATACAGCGCTGGTGGTTGATTCGGGTGAGAAACTGCAAAAGTTGGTGACTGAGTTAGGTAAAGTGTGTGAAAGAAAAAAGGTGAGAGTAAATGTGAATAAGAGCAAGGTTATTAGGTTCAGTAGGGTTCTGGGACAAGCTAATTGGGAGGTCAAGTTTGAATTGAGAAAAACTGGAGGAAGTGAAGTGTTTTAGATATCTGGGAGTGGATTTGGCAGCTGATGGAACCATGGAAGCGGAAGTGAATCACAGGGTGGGGGAGGAGGCTTTTGGGAGCGTTGAAGAATGTGTGGAAGACGAGAACATTATCTTGGAGAGCAAAAATGGGTATCTTTGAAGGAAGAGTGGTTCCAACAATGTTATATGGTTGCGAGGCGTTGGCTATAGATAGGTTGTGCGTAATAGGGTGGATGAGTTGGAAATGAGATGTGTGAGGACAATATGTGGTGTGAGGTGGTTTGATCGAGTGAGTAATGAAAGATTAAGAGAGATGTGTGGTAATAAAAAGAGTGTGGCTGAGAGAACAGAAGAGGGTGTTTTGAAATGGTTTGGTCACATGGAGAGAATGAGTGAGGAAAGATTGACAAAGAGGATGTATGTGGCAGAGGTGGAGGGAACGAGGAGAAGTGGGAGACTAAATCAAAGGTGGAAGGATGGAGTGAAAAAGATTTTGAGCGATCGGGGCCTGAACATACAGGAAGGTGAAAGGCGTGCAAGGAATAGAGTGAATTGGAATGATATGGTATACCGTGGTCGACGTGCTGTCAATGGATTGAACCAGGGCATGTGAAGCGTCTGGGATAAACCATGGAAAGTTTTGTGGGGCCTGGATGTGGAAAGAGAGCTGTGGTTTCGTTGCATTACATATGACAGTTAGAGACTGAGCGTGAACGAAAGTGGCCTTTGTTGTCTTTTCCCAGCGCTACCTAGCGCGCGCGGGGGGAGGGGGGATGCCATTTCATGTATGACGGGGTGGCAACGGGAATGGATGAAGGCATCATGCATAAATATGTACATGTGTATATATGTATATGTCTGTGTATGTATATGTATGTATACGTTGAAATGTATATTCATGTATATGTGCGTGTGTGGGCGTTTATGTATATACATGTGTATTTGTGTGGGTTAGGCAATTCTTCCGTCTGTTTTCTTGCGCTACCTCGCTAACGCGGGAGACAGAGACAGAGTATCATAAAACAAATAATATATATATATATATATATATATATATATATATATATATATATATATATATATATATATATATATATATACACACAAATGATATTGATAACGGCTGAATCGCAAAATATCAAAATTCGCTAATGGTATAATGCTGGGAAATATATTTGTATATTAATTTGAAGGTCTACAGCTTCCTTTAGACAGACACATACTAATGGACTGGGATCTAAGTACCAAATGAATTTATACATTAATAAGTGCAAAGTTTTACGTGTCGGTCGTAAAGACGAAAAATGCAAGCTACGGTATGAATTCTTTTTAAGTGCAAAAGGTATATGAGGAATAACACCTGGTCGTAATATCGTAAAAATCTCTGGTGACCTAAAACCAATTAAGCAGTGCATATATGAGTAAAATTCTCGTAGTTATTGGTTTGTCCACGTCTTAAATATTGTGTTCAACTCGGGTCACCCTTAGAGAGAGAGAGAGAGAGAGAGAGAGAGAGAGAGAGAGAGAGAGAGAGAGAGAGAGAGAGAGAGAGAGAGTGTGTGTGTGTGTGTGTGTGTGTGTGTGTGTGTGTGTGTGTGTGTGTGAGTGTGTGTGTGTGTGTGTACAGCGTCGAGCAACCAAGATGATTCCTGGACTGGGAAACAAATCCCTCGACAGCAGATTGAAGGACCTGAATCTATACAGCGTAAAAGAGAGAAGGTTAAGAGGTAATCTAACACAAGTATTCAAAAATTATCAAAGCTTTGGTGATCTTGATCTATCAAGTTACTAAGACTTGATTCGTCTCATTTCAGTCGTAGTAATGGATATGAACTCATGGGCAAACGTTTTACCTCGAATGAGACTAAGTGCTCTTTCTTCAACTGGACTTTTAACAAATAGAACGTTTTGCCAGTAAGAGTGGTTGAAAGCAGTTCTATAGACACGTTTAGGAACAGACTTGATAAATACTTCATTTCAAGTTCACGATTTACATTATATGCGCCTCCTTAGTCACAATGCCAACTTGTAGGTTATTTTCTTTGGACTATATGTGTGCCTTCACCATACTATTTCATGAGTCTAATATCTTCCACAACTGCAACAAACCTCGAAAGGACCCAATAGGCTGTTGTTATTTGAATTCTTTTGTATTCCTGTGTGTGTGTCTGTGTGTGTGTCTGTGTGTGTCTGTGTGTGTCTGTGTGTGTCTGTGTGTGTGTGTGTGTGTGTGTGTGTGTGTGTGTGTGTGTGTGTGTGTGTGTAAGCCTTTGAACTTGCACCTGTGCTTGCTCGTCGGTTTTGTTTCTGCTGAAAAATCAGAACTTTCCCTTCTTCTTGGATGACGAGGGAAAGTGTACCAACACTGCTTGTGGCGTAGGGCAAGCGGGTCAGGTTTTTAAGTTAGCCCTTGAGAATTTATGAGTCGTACCGCTTTCGACCCTAACTCTGTTCAGTAAGATTGCAGAGCTAGCGCCACCCACCGATGTGAGAGCTGTACTACATAAACGGAGCAACCGTTCAGAAGAAAAGAAATTTCGACATCTAAACAGGACTAACAGTTTGCTTAGAGCCAGACTTAGGTATTTCCGTAGTGTGAGGTTTCCAACATAGAGATGTTACAGTGATATCATATGTGTTTACTGAGTCAAGAGGTGAATTACAGAACCGTCAACGGAGAAGGGAAAGTTGTGGGAATTTTCGATAGAGAGATAGAGAGAAACTGGGTCTTGGAGGCATTAAACTTTACCAGATTTCGTCTATCCTACTGAAATAGCCTGTCCAAGTCTGAGTTTATCAAGGAAGTTGAGTCGAGGCGAGATGCAGATCGAGTAAGACAAGAGAGAGCACAACTGAAGGATGTGGATGTACACAGTGTTCATCCATCAGCGTATGAAAACATTTTGGTATGTGTGGAAGACAGGAAACCGTTGGTAAAAAAAAAAAGAGAAAAGGTGTACGAAACAGGACATAACCTTGAAGGACACTGCTGTTGATGGAGAAAAGGGGATAGGCTGATCCATCAACAACCACGGAGATAGATCAGACGGAGAGGAAGGAAAGTGAAGAAGGGTAGCCATAAGAAGAGAGGTTAGAGATGAGACCCCGAGGCCACACCATGCCAAAAGCTTTGGATATGTCAAAAGCAGCTACGAAGGATTCTCCTAATCTCTCAAGAATGATCAACAGACATATAAGGTAGGAAAGAATATCATCAGAGGAACTCATCTTACGGGAGCCATATTGATGATCGAATAGAATACTGTGAAATTCAAGACGTCTGAGGATATGGGAGTCGAGGAGGGATTCAGAGACTTTGGAAATGGCAGACGTCAAAGCAACAGGACGATAGAGGGGTTAGAATGGTCACCTCTCTAGGGGATGGGATGTGCCAACGTATGCTTCCATAAAGAAGGGAAAGTCCTGGTTTTTAAACAGAGATGGAACAGACGAGCAAGCACAGGTGCAAGCCCAAAGGCACACTCCCCCAGCACACGTCGACGAACGCCACCATCAGGACCACAAGCCTTACTTGTAGTCCTGACGGAAACCGCTCCCGCGCAATGAAAGAATGCTCCTCCGGACCCGCACCTGTGCTTGCTCGTCTATCAAGTCAAGTCGTGCCACCTAACAGATGTCCTGGTCTGTCTCTGCTCACTACCTACCCTCTTCTATCCTCTCCCTCACATTGCCTCAGATCTATCCGTACCTTCCCACAACATTAAGCCAAGTCCTGTCTCCCAGCCTCTTTCAAGCTCTATCCCTCATCATTACCCTAATGTTCTATTCTCTCCTGGGAACTCTAGTCTCTATCCTGAGAGTTCCTCATGCTCTATCCATTCTCCTATAGTCTCGCTTGCTCTATGCTCTCGTTCTCTGGTTCTGGCTTATCCCTAATATCATAGTCTCTATCCTCCCTCCTTCAACATTTATCCTCTCTTCCAACACCCTAACCTTAGCCTCTCTCCTTCAAGTTCCATCTCTTTCCCTTAAACTTCAATCTCTATCCTTTTCCCCTTACACCTTAACCTCTATCCTCCAACCTACCCTTCACCAGACTGTATGCCACCTCTACCCTCCATTCTCTCTCAGCGTGTCCTTTAAAACACCTTTTGACACCACTGTCCCTGTCTCTTCAAAATACTAATACAAAATACAAAATGTATCGCCCATGCCTCAGTATTCTACATTTTACAGTATCTGCAGTTTCAACTCGATGTCACTTCAACTGTCAACGCGACACTAAGTACTTACAGTAAAGTACGCTCTGGTTACTAACACTTGTCATACGTCTAGCCTTCATGTCGCCTCCTTACCTGTAATTCCTCCGTTTCCTGCTGCTGTCCCTCGACTTATATAGTACCCCCCTTCCTTGTGTCACCTGCAGCACCTGGCCGTTTATAAACTACCTCCATCCCTGTATCACCTGCCCCATCCTCGTCAACGGCATCACCTTATCTTCCTCATCTTCCCCCTACCCCCCCACAGTACCATATCAGGGCCACTGCAGCTCCCATCCCCAACACCTCCTACGTCCTCCCCTTCCTCTGGACCCCGTGCATCTTATGGCGTGCCTGCCATCGATTCCCGAGGCTCTGTTCTTAAGCAGTAATTTGCTCTCTTGTTGATGATATCTTTATGACAAGAAATTTGCTACATGATGACACAACTTACCACTACCAATACGTTAGGAAAAAAAAAAAAAAAGATTTAATGTCGAAGCTAAACTCAATTACCTAAAGAACTTATGAAGAATAAGTTTGTTTAACTAAAGACGGAGTTATGCATAGTTTATCTTAAGATTATCAGTCGTAAGCTTCAGTTTCTTATCTGAATACTCAAAACTTTACATAAATCTCCCACAAAGAGGCAGAGCATTAAAGATATCTACGATGCAGCAGGTGATTACCTACAGCATATGCTGTTATGGTCAAATGTGAACCACAATCTACGTCATGTTACATACAGATGATCATTCCCACAGAAACAAATGGTGTCACCTCTCACTCTCCCTCACAGGTTCATCAATATCAACGCTGTCATCTGTATCACACTCAGCACCTTCGTGTATGGATTCTATGCCTGACGTGGTCCAGAATATTACACAAGATTATACCCACTTAAAGCAAGTTGGTGTGTTGATGATGGTGCGCAGAGTAACTTCTAAGAAACTACAGTTACTGTACAGTGTTTTATCCTTTGTGTACATAAATACATTTACCAGTGTATACTTACTTATTTTCCTGCCCTAGAAACCCTTTCTGTGTGTGTGTGTGTGTGTGTGTGTGTGTGTGTGTGTGTGTGTGTGTGTGTGTGTGTGTGTGTGTGTGTGTGTGTGTGTGTGCGTGTGTGTGTGTGTAGGCTGTTCTAGGGATGAAACACCGAAAATACGCTGACGGAGAGACATGTACTGGGCAGGGATGCTTGTTGTGGCTTGGGAGGGAAGGAGGGAGGAAGGGAGGGAGAGAGTGACGGAGCCGTAAACGGAACCTCCCTCACACACACAGATAAAGATACGTAATAGCTGCTGTAGGGGGTTTGCCTGTGACGCAGTCTCCCTCAGACATACAGACAAAAACACAAGCAGAAAGAGAGACAAAATCACAGACAGACAGCCAGACAGATGTACTTACTGGTATCCAGTGCATGTTGCAGGAAGCGAGGAAATATCCGGAGACGCTGCCTCGCTTGGTCCTCCAGGATGACTGTGAAAGACCAAAGATTACATATAGTGCCTTGTCATCATCCCTCGGGATCAAACACTTGTAATATCACTCCTGCGCTTTACGCTCTAGATATATCTCATACTGTTTCACTCTAATGCTCTCTCAAATACTGGAACGGACACTAACACAATTAGGAGAGATGTGAAAATACCTATCAAACAAGCCAAGAAAAACTATGAAAACAGTATTGCAAGAGAGCAACAGAGATCCTAAAAGACTTTACAGATATATCAATGATGAGAAAAAATGAGCGAGACACGACCTTAATAAACGAAGATAAGGAACCAACTGTGGATGATAAAAACACCAGCAACAAACCTAAAGTTTCCTGGTTCAGTTTTTACGCTAGAAAGCAGCGACACGAATCTAGAGACAGTGATAAATAACACTCACAAGATAACACAATTTATCGCCGCAGTTAGAGAAGTACTAACACAGATAAGACGAAGACTAATAAAAGTCCAGCTGGTAATCATTTCTATTCACGAGTAATTAAAAACGTCAAATGCGAACTGCCCTTAACCCATATTTTCATAAATCGTTCTAGGCAGGAACAGTTCCACTGGACCGGAGACTAACAGCTGTAACTCCTATATACAAGAAGGGAAGCCGCGAAAGGCTCGTTAATTACCGTTCTAATAGCCTCACATCAATTGCATGTAAACTTCAATAGTCGATTATTAGACATAAAATCGTATCCTATCTGGAACAGGGAAACTGAAGATTTAATCTAAACCCCCTTTGGCGGCGCCAAAGGCCATTACAGGGGAATAGCTGCATCCAGAGGGAAAGAGACAAATTGAAGGTTTACTTTAAAGCATAATTTTAGAGGATGCAGGTCATGCCTTACAAACCTCCTTGAATTTCAATACCCACAACAAGACAAAAGCAATAGATATATTTCTGGATTTCCAGAAAGAATTCGACAAAGTCCCCCACGTTAAACTGACAAAGTCCGGGCCTTGGGGATCACTGGTTGCAAAGGAAAGTGAACAGAAGTCCAGTTACATGATAGGAAACAGAGTCGTAATGTATGATGAATCGTCACCTTGGTCATCTGTTACTAGTGAAGTCCTCCAGGGATCTGCACTTGGGCCTATACCCTTCTCCATTTATATATTAACGATACAGAACGATACAGACGTAGAGCTAAACGACCTAGTCTCCAAAGTTGCAAATGACGCAGAGATCGGCAGTCTCATTCAAATTAAGAAGACAGAATAAGATTACTAGAGGATCAAGATAAAATGGATGAAAAGTCGAGAAATGGGAAATGCCATCTAACTTCGAAATTGTCAGCTGTTACATACAGGAAATCTCAACAAAAAATTTGATTATGAACTGATGGTCTACAAGATAAAAGACACCCCTTGTGTTCCTTGTACGCGGGATCTAGAGTTACTGTCTCCAAAAACTTCAAATTCTCCCAACACTGTAGTAAAACTGCCAAGAAAGTAAATAGGGTGTTAAGATTTAAGAGAAACTTTTCATACAAAAGCAAGAATGTGATACTGCCACCATACCTAAATCTGGTTAGATCCCACCTCGAATATGCAGTGCAGTTCTGGGCCTTCCACTTAAGGCAACGATACTTTCCTTTTTAAAGCCGGAGAGCGAAGAGCAACTAAATTTACTTCTTTCTTACGTAACAACCATATGACGACATTACGAGAATTAAACTTGTCCCTTCTAAGCAAGACGCGCCCCTGAGGCAAATTGATAGAATGTTTTAAAGCACTAAAAGGATTCAACAATGTCGATATTGAAAATTTCTTTACGGTAGCGCCAACACTGCCAATGGGAGAATATGGACTAAAACTTAGGGGTCACCGAGTTAATCTGGACTGTACGAAATTTTTCCTTACCAAAGACATCACTGACTAGTTGAATAAGCTCCCAAAACATGTTGCTCAGAGCAACACTCTTATTATCTTCAAAATTAGGCTTGATCATCATTTGTCACTCTCCAGTACTGAATAAATCCTTTAATCAATCATCATATCTTTTAGTGGTATATTATGCTACCTTGTCACCAACCGAGCCTCTCCCTGGCCATGCTTCGATAACATACGAACACTGAAAGAACTATAGTATCATATTTCAACATCAGGAAGCTGGAGCTCATGTCTATCCTTCCTACCGTCTTTATAACAAAAAGTGAAGGGATGCGTGTCGTTGGCGATGGGATGCAAGACATGTTCATGTTCACTGTACCTTATGAGTTTTCTATCAAGATTTCCTTCAGGCATATCAATCCTGCAAGGTACCGTTCGGCGTGTTGCGGGAGGGAGTGGGGGCGAGCAAGGAGCCTTTACTTTGCTGTTCTTTTCTTCGATTGATTTTAAATGGCCTGCATTCTTAAAGTAGTGCTGTTGCCAGACCATCTCGCTTGGAATTTGGGCCTTTGTGGTCTGTGTATTTCTCTCTCTCTCTCTCTCTCTCTCTCTCTCTCTCTCTCTCTCTCTCTCTCTCTCTCTCTCTCTCTCCCTTGTTCACATATGATGTGAATTACCCGTACAAATTCTTTAATCTAATACTTGCGTCGCTTAATAAGAAAAACACCTTTTAAACATGTCTGGGTGTTTGTGAGCTCATAGCATTTATCTTATCAGACAGTGCTGGATAAGACTATTGCAATACTTGGAGATATTTGCTTTGTTGCTTGATACGGTTTTTGATAGAGGAAATCTTAACGCCAGCCGTAGATTAACTCAAGCCTTATTCCCCGAAATCGATAAGAAGGCAGATTGCCTTATCTTATTCCCTAAAACATATAAGAAAGCAGACTGCGTTATCTTCATGTTTGTCAACTGCCATCTGAAGCCTGCAGTATAGTGTGCATCACGAAATACACAGCCTAGTCTAACATAAGCAACAGGTCAGGAGGACGTTTATATTGTGAATCTCTAGAAATTTGCATTAAGATCCTAGTCACTGGCAGGACAACACTGACATTTTCTGAACCAACGCCATAAACACAAACTCACAGTGAAATGAAGCGAACTCAAGGCCAGAAGGACTTCACTATCAGGAATATTGAAAAGGAAGTGGACTGTCCGCTGGTTGATAAAGGAATCACATTCAAGTACCCGGCTTGTTAAGTGTTGTACACAGAGCTTGTCTGTGATGGTATGGATGGTCAACTGATGGTACCCAGAGCAAACTGGCAGCAGAAAACCCGTCAGACTAAAACGAGGTTACTTGTTGAGCGAGCAGTGTCTGTTTACCTATGTCTACCTAGATGGGGATCTCTAATTGGTTGGTTGGTTTGTCGTCTGAGCTTTGGGCCTATCAACTGCTTGGGGTCATTAAAGTCGTAGCGTCAACATAGTCCATACACCAACCGGAGAATTCTGAACTTGTTCTCCATGTGCTTGGGATAATCTTTATACGCTCTCATTATGTATGTAGCTCGATCAGATGCCAATAGGCTATCAATAACAGCGTACCGATATCATTCTTCTAAATCTTGATCTTCGTATGTATGAGTGGAAATTCCCGATGAGACTTTCGTTTCTATAAAGAGAGTAGCCGCGATCGCTTTAATTTTCCCTAATGAACATGTTTCTCAATCCTGGCATTAATATAAACATTTTGATCTTGACACGTTCAGGCCTATCTCGGTCATTCTACTGTTGAGTTAGACGGTCCGCTGCAAATTTTTTCTCCAACGAATTCTAACACTCCTGTCATTAAAACGCATTTATGGTGTATTTACTAAATTCAAGATTATTATCGACTGCTGCATAATCCTTCCATAAGCACTTATCACACATTCTGTGTCCGTCCCCTCCCACTGCACACCCTGTTCGTTTACGTTACATATCGTTTACCATTTTGGGACATTCTTTTATCCCATGTCCTATATTTAAATTGTCAATGAATATAGTGATCTGAATAGTTAGTATTGATTCTAGAACTTTTTTGTACACTAAGAAAAGTCGTCCAAAAGACTAAGCTTTTGGGTACACCAACCGATACATTTAAGGATTGGGATCCTTTCCAGTTAATACTACTGGTTTCCTGTTTTGCGATACCACTTGTTTTCTGTTGCTTACAAGCAATACCACTTGTTTCTTGCTGCACATAAGCAACACCTCTTGTTTCCTGTTGCTGATAAGCAATATCACTGGTTTTCTGTTGGTTGAACAGTTTACTCTACTGCGGTATATTTCAAGATCACCACAATAAGTTTATTTTCATATGATGGTCTCTCGTGCTGGACTTCACCAAAGACACTTTTGGATGTTTAAACATATTACCATATGCTATCTGTTTCTCTTTTATTACCACACACCTCTCTAATCCTTTCATTACTTATTCGATCAAACCACCTCACACCACATACTGTCCTCAAACATCTCATTTCCAACACATCCACCCTCCTCCGAACAACCCTATCTACAGCCAATGCCTCGCAACCATATAATACTGTTGGAACTACAGTTCCTTCAAAAATACATATTTTTGCTCTCCGAGATAATGTTCTCTCGTTCCACACATTCTTCATCGCTCCCAGAACTTTAGCCCCTTCCCCCAACCTATGGCTCACTTCCGCTTTCACGATTCCATTAGCTGCCAAGTTCACTCCCAGATATCTGAAACACTCCACTTCCTCCAGTTTTTCTCCATTCAAACTCACATCCCAACTAACTTGTCCCTCAACCCTTCTGAACCTAACAACCTTGCTCTTATTTACATCTACTCTAAACTTTCTCCTTTCACACACTTTTTCAAACTCAGTCACCATCCTGCAGTTTCTCACTCGAATCAGGCACAGGTGCCATATCATCGGCGAACTACAATTGACTAACCTCCCAGGCCCTCTCATTCCCTACAGACTGCATTACTCGCCCCTCTCTCCAAAACTCTTGCATTTACCTCCCTAACAACCCCATCCATAAACATATTAAATAACCATGGAGACATTACACACCCCTGACGCAGAGCGACCTACACTGGGAACCAATCACTCTCCTCTTTTCCCACTCGTATACATGCCTTACACCCTTCATAAAAAGCTTCTCACTCCTTCTAGCGGCTTACCTCCCACACCATATATTCATAAAACCTTCCACAAAGCATCTCTAACAACCCTATCATATCTCTTATCCAGGTCCATAAATGCTACATACAAATCCATCTTTTTTCTACGTATTTCTCACACATATATTCTTCAAAGTAAACACATGATCCACACATCCTTTACCTCTTCTAAAACTATACTAATCCTCCCCAATCTGCTGCTCTGTACATGCTTTAATCCTCTCAGTTAAAACCCGCTCATACAATTTTCCAGGAATGTTCAACAAAAGCAACAAAAGCAAACCACGAGGATCTTTTAGAAACACAAGAAAATGCGTTTACTAAGAAAAAGGGAATATTACTCAAAGCTAAAAGTTGTAGTACGGACGTGGGAAAAAGCTTCTTTTCCTATAGGTGTGTTGAGCACTGGAATAAGGTACCGTTAGACGTAGCGAATGCTAAAACTACAAATACCTTCAAAAGACGTTTAAACAAATATTCTATAAACTCAGGTATACTATGAGAAAAACGCCAAAATAAACGTATAAACGACAACGGTAACGGGGACACTAGAGGGCTAATGTGCAGCAGCAGATAGCTTCAAAAACTACTGAGCGGAATTACACTTTTTTTTCGCTAGGTTACATCTTATTTTTTCTTTATGCAGACAACCCAGTCGTGGGCCAATCAGGCCTCCTGTTGTCTGTCTTTCTCATTTAAACTCATGTAAACTTACGCCTATATAGCTTGAACACTCTCCTTTATCCCCTTTGCCTTTAAACAATGTCACTAAACATGCATTCCACCAATCCTCAGGCACTTCACCATGATCTATACATACAGTGAATATCCTTACCAACCAATCAACAATATAGTTATCCCCTTTCTTAATAAATTCAACTACAATACCATCCAATCTCCTAAGAAACGCGTAATCTTATTTTCATTATAGGTTTCATTTCGTGGAGAAGAATATCTTTTCTCGATAGATGCAGGAGAAATGTTTGTCAGCTTTCAGTTTCTGGGAAGCTTCACATCTCATGACCTACTTCTTTCAGACCCTAAGGTGACACGTCATCTGGACATCCTGCCATATATCAGACTCATAATCTCAAGATGGTGTATGATCTCGTCATTCAAATAATTTTGAGATATTTTATCTAATGAGTACTTAAGAGCGAGTTTTAACATTCTGTCCCATTTGAAATGTCCTTTACTGTGTATTCAAAGATGAAGGTTTCATTCGGCACTAAACACTTGACTTTAGTGTCGCAGATTATGAAGCTCTGTTTCGTGCATTATACAGAAATATTCGAACCGAATTGTGTCATAAGGTTGAGTACATGGAGCCGAGGTTTCCTTAATGAGCCCCAGGCCAAGCAAACACAGGCGTTTAGAATCTTCACAAAAGGGATCCAGGAACAAAGACGCAGAATATAGGACAGACGGCATTTCCCAACACTGGATGACAAGAACCATATAAACGATCGTAAACTGCCTATACTCTCGATATGAGGGTAATTTCATTCATAATGTCGATATAGACGTCATTTAAACAATTTACTCTCGACATTGTCCCTAACAGTTCTCCTATCGTCAACATAAGCGTCCTAACATTCCCTGATCTCTCGACATGACAGTCCCTAACAGTGCTCGTATCGTCAACATAAGCGTTCTGATATTCTCAGGTCTCTCGACATGACGGTCCCTAACAGAAGTTGCCTTATCAATATGATCGTCGTATGACTCTCTCTGGTCTCTCGACATGAACGTCTCTGCACTGCCGACATGAACGCAGCCTAGTCTTCCATGACTGAGTTTATTCTTCACCTTACACGAGAGCATGGAGAGAGATATTGCCTTTATACATGTCTTATCATCTGGGTTTCCATCCCGTTACTCCTGAGAGCAAGACTTCTCCATGAATCATATCATTATCTGAGAGATAACCTCCACACGATACACCATCACCAGCTGACACGGAGCCTTACGCTGGGTCGAACATAGACTTCAAGTAAATACAGGAATGTGTTGTAAACTACTGATATATAAATATTTAGTTTGCGAAGGTAAATGAAATAAAAACCAGAATCTACCTATACGATATTTACAATGGTTGATGAAATGTAAATCAGAGAAGCTTGTTAATGAATTGTGTGCTGATGCTAGAAAGTTAAATTTACAAATGTTTGCCAACACCTGTAAATCATTTTTAATATGGCTTTACCTTATCATGAAAGGTCAACTGCTTCATATCTCTAAAGAATTTATGTAATGGATGTGAGGCGTGGACCTTAAACAAAAGTGTAAAGGATTGGGTGAATGTGTTGGGAACAATTTGAGGACATGCGGTGCAAGGAAAGTTGAATGAAAGAGAAATGACAGCATTAGAAAGAGGTGTAGTATTAATAGGAGTACGCATGAGAGAGCTAAAGGGGGTGTCCCTAACACGGTTTGGTCATATGGAGAGGATGACTAAGAGAGCACATACGTCAGAAGTGGACGGAACAGGCTAAAAACAGGTTAGAAACGTGGGAGGAAAACAGGCTAGAAACGAGGGAGGAGGTGGAAAGATGGAGTGAAAGATGTTTGAAGGCTTGGGGGCTTGAACATTTGCGCAAGCAAGACGGTACAAGAGATACAGCGAATTAGAGCGATGTGGTTTAGATCATCCTATTGGCAAGCTATTGCTATAAAGGGGCTGAATAGGATGTATGTAGCGGTCGGGGGAAACCACGTAAAGATGAGCAAGAACTGGTAGTGGACTGGGGGCTCTAGTTTCCTTGCATTATATGCGACAGCTAGGGAGTGGATGTACGATATCTATATGCATAACGATGCGATTCTTATGCATTACGGTGCGACCAGGGAACATGACGGTACAATTCCTGAGCATGAGTTACGACGTTTGAGCATGATGATATGATCCCGGAGCATGAAGGAGCGACCTTTGAGCGTGTGGGCTCGATTTCTGATTATGATTGCGTGTTCTTTAACTTAAACCTAAAGGGGTCAGACGAAAGAGTGCAGCATGATACCAATGTTAAGTAGATTTCTTTTCACTTTAGTTTCATGTTTTCGTATGTTCTTTCATAACTCTGTTGCTAAACTTAAACAACACAGTTGAAGGATTTTCTGGATTGGTACACGGTGGTGTTAGTGATGGATATGTGGAACAGTCAGGTAACTGAAGACCTGATGGTCTACATGGGATTTCCAGATGACAGACGACATTATCTGCTGGAGGAGAGGACATGGTAGAGCCAAGTAACGAATGACCATATGGTCTATGACGAGGTTATCTTCTGGAGGACAATACATAGTAGATCTAGCCAAGTAAGTGATGGCCTGATGGTCTTTGATGAGTTTATCTACTGGAGGACGACAGTAGGACCCAACATGACTAGGGACAAGGTAGTGAAGCAGGAGAGGCTACCTAGTCCGGAGGCTGGCCTCCTACAGGATGTTTAACGTGTTTGTCTGACTATACTCATGACGTGAGCACACATACACTCCATCCTCTTTACTCTCCCTCGCAATACCTTCACCCCCGTGGAGAATACAGGTGGAAATAAGTTGTACGTGATTCAGCAGCGGATGTGTGTAAACATGATTTGTTGTGTCGCTCGGAAGTGGATGTATATGATATATTGTGTGTGGTTAGGTAGTGGACGTGCATAACATATGTTGTGTGTGGTTAAGTAGTGGATGTGCATAACATGATTTGTTGTATGTGGTTCAGTGGTGGATGTGTGTAACATGATATGCTGTATGTGGTTCAGTAGTGGATGTGTAAGACGTATGTCGTGTGTGGTTTAGCAATGGATGTGCATAGCATATATTGTTTGTAGTTCGGTAGTGGAAGTGTATAACATGTTGTGTGTGGTTCAGTAGTGGATGTGTATAGCAAATGTTGTGTGTGGGTCGGTAATGAATGTGTATAACATGTGTGTGATTCAGTAGTGGATATGTATATCATATGTTGTGTGTGGTTCGGCAGTTGATGTGTATAACATGATGCAAGTATTCAGCGGATATGGTGATGTATGTCGACAGGGACGTAAGAGGAAGGAATCGAGTGTGTTTGCTTCAAGTGGATCTTGATATCCCCGTGTGTGTGTCAACGAATGTTGCCTTTCATTACTGACAGCTGTCTTGACGCTGTCAGATGCAAACTTTCATACTTCAGGAGTCGTAACGTCGTGTTCATGGGTCGAGCTGTTGTGTTTCGAGCGTGGTAACGTCGTGCTCATGGGCGTTACAGTCATGCTCAAGGGCGGGAAATTCCTGCTCAAGAGCGGTGCGATCGTGTTCAGGAACTGCAGAGTCGTGCTCGAGGTTAAGCAAAGGGATGAAGACAAAACAAAGTATGAACGAAATTTCGAGGAACTGAAAAAACATGTCTCTTAAAATATGCCAGGTCATAGTTTTGGGGGATGACATGAGAGGGTAGAGAGTTCCAGATGCAGGGAAAAACAGTCATCACAATAGCCCACTTTTGAGTTGCCAACGGACGCACAATAATCATTTGACGTAAGAACTTGCCGAGTATTGCGTAGTCTTGCTAGTGCTGTGGCACACAAGCAGCCAGCTCTCGGGAGCAAAAACCAAAGTAATAACTATAGAAGTGGGAAGGTGAACCAAAAGTGCGGCATAAGGCAAATGGGTCAAGTTTTCAAGTTAGCCTGGAAGAGTTTATAAGTCGGACCGCTTTCGACTCAGCTCTGTCACTTAAAGATACGGAGCTAGAACCATCCTTGATGTGAGAGCAGTATTCCACACAAGGACGGATCAATCCTTTCTATAAACGGAGCAGCTGTTTGGAAGAAAAGAAACTTTGACATCTAAACAGGATTCCCAGCTTCTTAAAGGTAGACTTTAATTATTTCCGTAATGTTAAATTTGTAAGAAAGAATGAATGTTACAGTAAAACTATGTAAGTTCATTGAAACAAGAGGTGGAATTACAAAACCGTCAAAAGAACGAGGAAAGTTGTGAGGAGTTTTCGATTGAGAGATGGGTGGAAACTGTGTCTACCCCACCGAGATATCCTATCCAAGTCTGAGTTTATTAAGGAAGTTGTGTCGAGACGAGATACAAGTCGAGTGAGAAAAAGAGCAGAATTGAAGGATGTGGAGGAATGCAGTGTTGAGTCGTCCGCGTTTAAGTGCATTTGGTTACTTGTGAAAAATAGGAAATCGCTGATGTAAAGGAGAAAAAAATATCGGAGGCAGGACAGAAACTTGAGGGACACCGTTGTTGATAGAGAAAGTGATAAATGCTGATCCATCAACGCCCACGGAGGCAGATCGGCCAGAAAAGAAGGTAGATATGAGGGAGCCCTGTGAAAGCTTTGGGTATGTCAAAGGCAACTACATAAAATCCACTATAATATTTCAGGAATGATGACCAGACACAGAAAGAATATCACCAGTGGATCTCGCCTAATGGAAGTGAGGGATCCAAAGATTTCGAAAATGTTAGATGTCAAAGCAACTTGACGACCACCCTTCTTAGAGATGTGACGTACCAACGTATGCTTCCAAGAAGCAGGAAAAGTCCTGGTTTTAAAACAGAAATGGAACAGACGAGCAAGCTCAGGTGTAAGAGGCACACTTTCAGTACTCGGGAATGGAAGCCATCAGGACCATAAGCCTTGCTTGTGTCGAGAGAGAGAGAAACGCCTTTCGGACAGTTCGAAAAGAGATTAACGGAAGGGGGTATTAGGTTAGTAAGAGGAGCATCAGGGGTGAAGGAATGTTTTAGAGTTATCTAAGGTAGAGTTAGAGGAGAAACAAGAACCAGAGTTGTTTTGTCTGCGTGATAGGCAGCTATAGTACTGTCAGAGCGGAAAAGTGAAAGAAAGATAGAGCAAAAGAAGTTGCTCGAGATGCCCTTAGCTAAACACTAGAAAGACCTATCAATGGATAACGAGGAAAGGTCATAGACGTCGTATATGGGCATAATCACCAACAAATTGTCCCAGCGTCTTATGTGTCATTTACAAAGTGGGAGCCCACAGACACACCTAAGATCCTGCCACAACATGGTCTTCACGAGGGAGATGTTGGAGAAAAGAATGTCTGTTTTAAAAACTTCACCCGACCCTAGACGCCTTCAGATAGTCGAAGCCTTCTACGCTAAGGAGAGATCCCCAGGTACAATCATGCAGACTAACGACCTTCTTGTATTACCGAGTGTTCAACGTCTGACCTGTCCCAGCTAGAGCGAGACGGGAACTGGTGAAGTCATGCAGCAGCACGCCCGGATCATTTATCAATCATTTTTAACTTAATCTTTGATTTTTGGACATAAACCTAGACCATACTGTACCGTCATTGCACTTTATAATGTCACACGAAATGTTGTGTGGTGTTGTATTGTGTTACTGAGCACCTAAGTAGTATCACACTCGTGGATTCTCCTTGAGTTTGGTTCTACTCTTGCTTTGAACTTTGGCCAGCTTATTGGTAATCTACCTGAGCAGTATAAAAGAATCATTAAACAAGTTGAGAGACTGATAAATGCTGAATTAGCTGTCATATTCAATAAAATATACTTGAGAGAAAATCTCCTGTGTGTGTGTGTGTGTGTGTGTGTGTGTGTGTGTGTGTGTGTGTGTGTGTGTGTGTGTGTGTGTCTACAGAGAGAGAGAGAGAGAGAGAGAGAGAGAGAGAGAGAGAGAGAGAGAGAGAGAGAGAGAGACTCTGGAATGCTCTGCAGAAGATGATGGCCTTATAAGTTAAACAGCTTGGTTGCTGATTCTGAGGGGATGGAGGCTCACAAAGTAGAAATGCCAGGGGACGTGATCTTCCATCTCCAGTACCCTCTCCCTTGTATGCCTAGCGTGCCTCCCCACACAAAACAGCACCTGTGTATGACGGGTGACAGGGGGACATGGACCCTATTGTGTAGGGGGAGTAGGTATCCTTCTCCATTAATTCCTTGACCACGATGGCACGGCCGGTGCAGCACGTTGGTATGGCATTTGAGCACGACGGCATGGGCACGATTGCACGGCCTGTGTGCCCACTCAGAATGAATTCATGGTTCCTCGATGAGTTTTTGCTCCTACGTGATATATTTGCGGTCTTAAGGGACTAATTCTTAAACAGATGAATTTGTGGCTGTGCAGGATGGAGTTAAAGTCCTATGGGATAGATTTGGAGTCCTACGAGATGAATTTGTGGGGGTCTGAGAAAAGAGGCCTTGAGGCTTGTGGGGTAAATTCATAGCAGTAAGTTCATGAGTAGGATAAGTGAATATGAGGGTCTCGGGGTTAATCTATGGCCCTTAGGTTCTACGACTAACTCTGTGGACTTATTTGTCTAGGGCTAGATATGTTGCCCTTGTGGTTTGGGATAAATATCTGTGACCCTGAGGCTCTGAGGAGAAAGCGGCCCCGAGCGTCTGGGAGTGATTCTGTGAGTACAGGAGTAAAATTCTGGACTAGGGACATGAGGCTAAATCAATGGCAGCGACCGTGAGCCAGGTGATCAAGCAAGCGAGGTCTATACAGAAGCGACTTTGTCAGTTCTGTGTCGGTGCTGCTCCGAGGTAATCTTGGCGCTCTTCAAGGCGCCTTCTTTCCTCGTGAAGCTACGCTACGCTGCTCTCTCTCTCTCTCTCTCTCTCTCTCTCTCTCTCTCTCTCTCTCTCTCTCTCTCTCTCTTAAACCACTTCACCAATGTGTGTCTCAGAACGAATCCGGTACCATATGACTGGTAACCAGTGATTAAGGCCGTTACACCACGACTGGTTTGTTGCAATCGTGGGTTTGTGTAACCGTGATGCAACGTTCTTATAGTCACTAGTTACTTATCATATGGTATCGGAGTTGATCCCAGGCGCATATTGGTGAGATGGTGTACATCGATTCCACGTGTAATTACGTATTGTATATCAACACACACACACACACACACACACACACACACACACACACAGCAGCAGCAGCAGCAGCAGTCTACGCCAGGTACCTTCCTTGGTAAAAACCACCTGCGAGCTAACGACACGGTTAGCTGGTTATTGGGTCTCTCTGCCAGGACCATTAAGGCCCTCAACATCGTCATAACCACCAAATAGAAAAATATTGAACCCTTTCTTCAGGTGTCTACGACCATACGCGCTCTGTACATCTATGGCCTTGGAAGCACCTGTGCGTCAGGGCGAGGCTTCACATCTCATATGACTTTGATAGCACTTGGGTAGTTCCATTCGGGTTTGTTCAAAAGATTTTTAGAATTATAAAGCAACGACTCTTTTTCCCCAGAATCCACACGATATATATATATATATATATATATATATATATATATATATATATATATATATATATATATATATATATATATATTACATGACAGCTAGAGACTGAGTGTGAACGAATATGGCCTTTATTGTCTATTCCTGGCGCTACCTCGCACACATGAGGGGGGAGGGGGTTGTTATTTTATGTGTGGTGGGGTGGCGATTGGAATTGATAAGGGCGGACAGTATGAATTATGTACATGTGTATATATGTATATGTCTGTGTGTGTGTATATATATGTATACGTTGAGATGTATAGGTATGTATATTTGCGTGGGTGGACGTGTATGTATATACATGTGTATGTGGGTGGGTTGGGCCATTCTTTCGTCTGTTTCCTTGCGCTACCTCGCTAACGCGGGAGACAGCGACAAAGCAAAATAAAATATAAATATATATATATATATATATATATATATATATATATATATATATATATATATATATATATATATATATATGGATACTGTGATGTGTGGTAATCAGCTGCAGGTGTAACAGTTGTTTGGATAAGCAAATGTAGGTTGGCCAAGTACAGGAGTGTCAGCTGTGCAGGTATCTGAGTGTGGCCTGACCAACCAAAGGTCAGACATATAAGGAGATGATTGTATACCAAGTACGACCCCAACAAATTGAGAATATTTGAGTGCGTTCCAGCCAAGTGTTTAGTGAGTAAATACTACGGTTCATACCATATGCACTTAGTGATAACGAACTGAACTTTAAATGATGATCAATTGCACGTTGATGGAGTCACGGTGACGTTGGAGTTGACACACCACGAAGCTTAACCAGAACAAAACTAAGCAAGATGCAGCTTTACATTTGTCCACGAGTTGTGTACGACGTTCACGTTCAGCCTGTACGACCTCGGGTTGGTAAACGTCGACTGTGGGGACTGGAGGATGTCCTTGGAGGTGAGGCGTTAGGGGACGGATGTTTAGACGGCTCGCGCGCGCGCGCGCGGGTAAAAGGGGGGTGGGGGTGTGTCAGCAGTTTATTGCCAAATGACCGTGTTAGCTGCCGGTGCTGGTCAGAGAAGGTAGGCAGGTCCAGCGAGATGAAGGTCTCTAGGTACGTTGTGTAAGATGATGCCAGTGTGTGTGTGTGTGTGTGTGTGTGTGTGTGTGTGTGTGTGTGTGTGTGTGTGTGTGTGTGTGTGTCATTGTGATTACCGCTGCGTTACAGGAGGAGAGTTTCATACTCGTGTCCCCCCCCCCCCCCAACCTTGTATGTATGTACTATGGCTTTACACCTAAGTATGTGCGTACACACACACACACATACACACACACACACACACACACACACACACACACACACAGCAGCCTACGCCAGGTGCCCAATTATCGACCAGCCTCGAGAGAAGGATAAACGTCTGGGTTGGATCTGTGTGTGTGTGTGTGTGTGTGTGTGTGTGTGTGTGTGTGTGTGTATGTGTGTGTGTGTGTGTGTGTGTGTGTGTGTGTGTGTGTGCGTGTGTGAGCTCTATACGAGTAGGATTCTCTGCAATGAGAAGGTGTGTTCGGTCGAAATTAACTTATGTGTGTACCTCATGGACAGTTGTACTCTCTCTCTCTCTCTCTCTCTCTCTCTCTCTCTCTCTCTCTCTCTCTCTCCCTCTCTCTCCAATTATTCTTAACCGCACCCCAAATGACCCAATCTTCTCCCTCCACCAGACTCTCCCAAGTGCGGAGACCTCAGGCTAACCCCTCGGACCGTTGACCTAACGAGTTTGACCCATACCGACCACAGTACCACGCATGGCCTTCGAGGGGACACGGTTCACTTATATGTTCAACGCCACCGCTCTCACATGTAACACTTCTAGATGTGATCCATTCCTATCATGCTTTTTATACTGCATCACTGATAATCAATTTTAATGAAGATGAGTGAGCAGTGTTCGTGTGCCCGAAATGTCTCACGTACTTCAACAATAAAAAGAAAATGAATGTAGGACATTTAATTCATACTTTATGTGATAAAGAAAAACGTGTTTTGAGACAAGATCTATAAAACAACGACAAAAAAAAAAGCGAGTGAGTGTTTAATACGTACTGGTTTCTACCCTCCCCTCCCGTTATCAATTTTCCAATAGAGGGAACAGAGAAGGGGGCCAGGTGAGGATATTCATATATATATATATATATATATATATATATATATATATATATATATATATATATATATATATATATATATGTGTGTGTGTGTGTGTGTGTGTGTGTGTGTGTGTGTGTGTGTGTGTGCTGTTCCTTTTATATTCAAGGCTCCAGTCACGGACAAATATCCGGGCCATGACTAAAACATGAAGTGGGTTGATAACAGAAACAAATAAGAGAAAATATAAAAAATATCCTGAGAATCTTAGAGGGAGTGGAAGACCTCTCTTTTAATACGTGCTGGAATATAATTATTGGGAAAGACATGAGAAGAAGGTGGAGTGTTCCAAAGTTTCGACGTGCAGGGAGAGAAACAGTTATCAAAACGGTCCAACCCTGACTTGCAAACGGCCACACAGTAACATGCCGATCATCATGTGGTCTAGCTGATGGTGTGTACAGCTGCAGCCGGCACCCAGAAGCAAAAACCAAAGTAATGCCTACAGAAAGTGAACCAACAATGACGGCGAAGGGCAAAGAGTGTCAAGTTGTGAGGTTAGCCTAATAGATTTAACGAGTCTGATTTGAACCGTTTTAGACTCAAATTTGTCTCGTAAATATATCAAGGTAGAACCACCCGAGATGTGAGAGCAGTATTCCACACAAGGACGGGTCAATGCATTGTATAAACGGAGCAACTGTTCAGAAGAAAAGCAAATTCGGCATCTAACCAATACCCTCAGTTTCGCTGAAGCAAACACTGCAGCGGGTTTTCGTTAGGTATCGTACACAAAAGCGTTGAAATTCCGGCCATTGTTCAGTTTCCTGTTTATCTTCCTTTACAGTGGGGGAAAAAAAGTTCCCTCGAACAGGAATCAGCCTTACTGTACACCAACACTCCGGAAGACTCTGACGTCGACTGGCGTGATAGACTGATAATACACCACAGTACCGGAGCTGTGCCACACCTGTCTTGCACAACCCCTCACGCTGGTCACACCGTAGTGACAGCGCCGCCCTGAGACGGAGAGAAGAAGAGCTTCGGAGTACAGCTGATTTTTGAGTTTATAACTTAAGCTGAGTGATTACGCTCCTCTTTAAATCAGGCATTTTCTCTCTTCAATCGACATAAAATGAAGGTTATTTCACTGGAAAATAATATGCTAGGCAAAATAACATATGCTAGCCTGTACTCACTTGTTAGCAAGACGGTTTAACTATCCGTCTAACATGAGACGGGAGGTCTGTGTGACAGCCGGGTCTCAGAAATGTACATATTACATTTCTCCATTATGTGCCATGATATCATGTCCACGTATGGTAGCCTCAACCACCATACCTGTAATACCATGAACCAGGCTACATTACTCGTAGTTTTACTGGAGTCAAGAATGTGGGATTAACTATAGAATTTACGGATGTGTGAACGGAATAGACCAAAGTATGTTCCTTCTTCATCATCAACTCATGCCTGCAATGGTTCTGTTATTCCTTTTGAATATATTAGATACACAGTGTCTTACAAAATATCTTTCCATCGAGTCTCTACAATAGAAAAAAAAAAATCTACGATACACAAATCCTTAGCTTGGTGTTATTTCCTTGTGCTGGAATCGGCGCTACATGCTCGTTGATGAATCGTGTAGACATGTGTACTACAGATTTAAGCTTTAGCGTAGTTCCTTAGCAACTATGTCAACAAGATGGAGCTGATTAGTCATCGGAAATGATGTATAAGCTAAGGAATCTTTTGTTTTACTCCTTGGATTTCGTTAAACAAACTTGACTGAAAAAGATATCAAGAACAATCTATCAAGTATTTCCTATATATATAAACAAATAAAACCTAAACGTGTCACAATCGTCCCAACAGGCTTGACATGAGGCTGCAGGCGCCAGAGACAACACTGCCAACCTATGGCACAACAGGCTGGTGAGAGCCTTACCTGCGCACCTAACCCCTTGTCTCATTGTGGAGTCTGTCAACCACCTTATCTCTCTTGATAACCTGATAAGGCACAACATCTGAACGATTTTTGTAAGACAATGACGACATTTTTTATCGGTTCGCGGCTCTGATAACCTCACCGCGTCCCATCTTGACTGGGGTTCGACACTAATTTTCTTATATGAGGAGATATCTGCAGAAGGGATATTGGCAGAAGCTTTCTCTGGATCAAAGATAATTTACGAAGTATATGGACTAGGAAGTATATTCGAGCTATGCCTCACCTGCACAGTCTTCTATCTTCCCAAACGCAAGTATAACAAAGCTACAAACCGCACACTACAAAGCAGTGTACTCAAAACAATTATCACCTGTAATCATTACCTGTCCAGCAACCACAAACACCCAACACCTCAATGAGACACAGATCCTCCCAATACAGTGCCACCTCAACGTGATCGACACTCATTTCTATGCAACAGCACTAAACTCCTCCCATCCAAAGCACTCTGCAACTGACCACCAACCTCTCAGTAAAGATAAAAAGCTTACCCCTGCCTCACACTACAGTAACCTCTACTCAAGGAACCCACCAACCCCAATATAGCAAAGGCAAAACAAATACACGATGAAATAACCGGACAAGCACTAAACAAACAATCGCCCTCCTGACTCAGTCTTCGACTCCAACCCAACACACACACACTCCTATCAGAATCCAAACTCCCTAATCAATCATGAATCACTACAACACAAAAAAGACCCCTTCAACATATCCCAAGACCCCCCCCCCCCCCCCCCCCCGCCACCCCTTAACTACCATTGCGAAGACACCGAACGCTTACTACACGAGTGTCCTGTACCTTCTGTACTCAAACGCACTATATAACTTGTGGCCCCGACCAGTGAATGTGGCCAGCTTTCTGAGTGCTGCACGAGCCTCATAAGGATACAAGGGCCTCATGGAGCAGGAAGGTAAAGTAAGGTACACGTGCGTATGAGTGAACGGAAACGCTTCTATTTTCGTAGGTCCCCGTCCACCTAGGAAACGTATGCTGTACTAAGAAGCATGTTGCTGTTCATCCTGAAGAGAAAAAAACACGATGACGATTGCTCCGCGGGTGGGTATATAATGCCCAAGAGTGGCGCAGCGACCTCCAGTTCTTCGCTGATTGTGGAGGTGTGAGGATCAGACCGTGCGTAGCTCCCCGGAACTTGTTATTACAGGCTAGTGTGGAGACGTCGAGTGAAAGAGAAGGAAGATGGCTGATGATGATAAGGCAATACAACTCCAGTGGCCCGACATCCTGGTCCTGGTGCTATACTTTGTCTTCGTGCTTGCTGTCGGCTTAATAGTAAGTACGGCAATAGTTAAGGGAAAACTATGTATGTACTTTCTTTCTGAGACAGAGGAGGAAGAAATATATATATATATATATATATATATATATATATATATATATATATATATATATATATATATATATATATATATATTGGAAATGATCACAATTTTGCGTGTGATCAAGATATTCCTATGAGTCCACGGGAAAGATGAAACTTACTGTGTTTCATTTTCCCCGTGGACTCATAGGAATATATATATATATATATATATATATATATATATATATATATATATATACATTTTGGATTCAACTCTCAGTTTGAACTCGTCTCCTTTCAAGGTATTGACTGCTTCAGGGCAGTGGTGTGACATACCTGTTATATCTTGGGATGCTGTAGTGGCAACAAGCAGTTTCATAATGCCACCGTGCAGATTTAACAAAAGAATATCTATTCTGTACCTGGTTGTCCAGCACAAGATATTACCAGGAGATTCACTTGGTAGATCAAAAGAGATGGTGTTAGAGAGAAGAAATTTATGGCAGCACTCAAATCTCTGGAGAACACCTCATTAGCCAGTCATATTGTAAATGGCGTCAGAGGTAACAAGAAAAGAAATCTGTGCGTTGTTTACAGTCTTCACATTGTGAGGAAGATATTGTCCCTCCGGTTGTTGCAGAAGTTGTCATAAATGATAATGAATCAAGTGGCACTCGTCTAGAAGTCAGACCTGCAGCAGATGGTGTAATGAGAACTACATCTGGCTTTACTGTAACACAAAATGCAAAGTCTTCAGGGTATGTTACCCAAGTCAAATTGTTTTGCACCTTTTAGGAGACCTCATATAAGGTGATGGCAATGAAAGAGCTCCTTACAGTTGTAAAGGCCCTGGAAACCGTTTCCAAGAAGACATGTAGTACTGGAGCTTTCCATTTCTTTGTCTAGGGCATTCATGTTCATGAATAAATTTTAGATGTAAAGTTAACCTTTTCCTAAATACAAGTCTGGCATAATGTACCTAAAAGTGAAATCATATATGTATATACTACTTTTTTAAAGAAGAAGTAAATGTTTATAGTTGTGTTACTGGAGTGATAGTTTTCATACATGGTGCTCTGACAAGAAAATAGTGAAATTGGAAAAGAATGTAGCTTAGACATTGAAGCTTATTCTTTCATTGAAACGTGAACAAAGGGAGCATTTTTTTTCAAAGTGATGGAGATGGAAAGCAAAAAGGTGTTTTTCATGAATGTACTGGAAAAGTTGAGGTCCAGATAAACTTTTGGTCTGTCAAGGCTTTATCATGGCGGATGACCAACTACCTACCCTCATGTATCCAAGATATGGTTGTACTTTGTGTAATGAAGACAATTGGGAAATATCATAAGCCAATATTCCAGTTTCATGATAAGAGAAGTGGACCAGGCAGTATGTTACAGTGGTTAAATTGATGAAAACTACTATTGACGTTGTGTAAATAAATCATACATTTCCCTTTTCCATACCCAGAGGTTGAACCATTATGTGACATTCATTTTTTCATTTCTTTTCAAGATAGAAGTTTCAGTTTTCTAAATTATTTCTTACATTTTTCATATGTATATATATATATATATATATATATATATATATATATATATATATATATATATATATATATATATATGTGTGTGTGTATGTGTGTATATTTATGTATATGTGTATATTTATGTATATGTGTATATATATATATATATATATATATATATATATATATATATATATATATATATATATATATATATATATATATATTATCCCTGGGGATAGGGGGGAAAGAATACTTCCCACGCATTCCTCACGTGTCGTAGAAGGCGACTAGAGGGGACGGGAGCGGGGGTCCAGAAATCCTTCCCTCCTTGTATTTTAACTTTCTAAAAATGGGAAACAGAAGGAGTCACGCGGGGAGTGCTCATCCTCCTCGTAGACTCAGATTGGGGTGTCTAAATGTGTGTGGATGTAACCAAGATGTGAAAAAAGGAGAGATAGGTAGTATGTTTGAGGAAAGGAACCTGGATGTTTTGGCTCTGAGTGAAACGAAGCTCAAGGGTAAAGGGGAAGAGTGGTTTGGGAATGTCTTGGGAGTAAAGTCAGGGGTTAGTGAGAGGACAAGAGCAAGGGAAGGAGTAGCAGTACTCCTGAAACAGGAGTTGTGGGAGTATGTGATAGAATGTAAGAAAGTAAATTCTCGATTAATATGGGTAAAACTGAAAGTTGATGGAGAGAGATGGGTGATTATTGGTGCATAATTGGTATACATGGGGTGTTCAGTGTTGTAAATGGAAATGGTGAAGAGCTTGTAGATTTATGTGCTGAAAAAGGACTGGTGATTGGGAATACCTGGTTTAAAAAGCGAGATATACATAAGTATACGTATGTAATTAGGAGAGATGGCCAGAGAGCGTTATTGGATTACGTGTTAATTGACAGGCGCGCGAAAGAGAGACTTTTGGATGTTTATGTGCTGAGAGGTGCAACTGGAGGGATGAATGATCATTATCTTGTGGAGGCTAAGGTGAAGATTTGTATGGGTTTTCAGAAAAGAAGAGTGAATGTTGGGGTGAAGATGGTGGTGAGAGTAAGTGAGCTTGGGAAGGAGACTTGTGTTGGGAAGTACCAGGCGAGACTGAGTACAGAATGGAAAAAGGTGAGAACAATGGAAGTAAGGGGAGTGGGGGAGGAATGGGATGTATTTAGGGAATCAGTGATGGAGTGCGCAAAAGATGCTTGTGGCATAAGAAGCGTGGGAGGTGGGTTGATTAGAAAGGGTAGTGAATGGTGGGACGAAGAAGTAAGATTATTAGTGAAAGAGAAGAGAGAGGCATTTGGACGATTTTTGCAGGGAAAAAATGCAATTGAGTGGGAGATGTATAAAAGAAAGAGACAGGAGGTCAAGAGAAAGGTGAAAGAGGTGAAAAAGAGGGCAAATGAGAGTTGGGGTGAGAGAGTATCATTAAATTTTAGGGAGAATAAAAATACGTTCTGGAAGGAGGTAAATAAACTGCGTAAGACAAGGGAGCAAATGGGAACTTCAGTGAAGGGCGCTAATGGGGAGGTGATAACAAGTAGTGGTGATGTGAGAAGGAGATGGAGTGAGTATTTTGAAGGTTTGTTGAATGTGTTTGATGATAGTGTGGCAGATATAGCGTGTTTTGGTCGAGGTGGTGTGCAAAGTGAGAGGGTTAGGGAAAATGATTTGGTAAACAGAGAAGAGGTAGTAAAAGCTTTGCGGAAGATGAAAGCCGGCAAGGCAGCAGGTTTGGATGGTATTGCAGTGGAATCTATTAAAAAAGGGGGTGACTGTATTGTTGACTGGTTGGTAAGGTTATTTAATGCATGTATGACTCATGGTGAGGTGCCTGAGGATTGGCGGAATGCGTGCATAGTGCCATTGTACAAAGGCAAAGGGGATAAGAGTGAGTGCTCAAATTACAGAGGTATAAGTTTGTTGAGTATTCCTGGTAAATTATATGGGAGGGTATTGATTGAGAGGGTGAAGGCATGTACAGAGCATCAGATTGGGGAAGAGCAGTGTGGTTTCAGAAGTGGTATAGGATGTGTGGATCAGGTGTTTGCTTTGAAGAATGTATGTGAGAAATACTTAGAAAAGCAAATGGATTTGTATGTAGCATTTATGGATCTGGAGAAGGCATATGATAGAGTTGATAGAGATGCTCTGTGGAAGGTATTAAGAATATATGGCATGGGAGGCAATTTGTTAGAAGCAGTGAAAAGTTTTTATCGAGGATGTAAGGCATGTGTACGTGTAGGAAGAGAGGAAAGTGATTGGTTCTCAGTGAATGTAGGTTTGCGGCAGGGGTGTGTGATGTCTCCATGGTTGTTTAATTTGTTTATGGATGGGTTTGTTAGGGAGGTGAATGCAAGAGTTTTGGAAAGAGGGGCAAGTATGAAGTCTGTTGTGGATGAGAGAGCTTGGGAAGTGAGTCAGTTGTTGTTCGCTGATGATACAGCGCTGGTGGCTGATTCATGTGAGAAACTGCAGAAGCTGGTGACTGAGTTTGGTAAAGTGTATGAAAGAAGTAAGTTAAGTGTAAATGTGAATAAGAGCAAGGTTATTAGGTACAGTAGGGTTGAGGGTCAAGTCAATTGGGAGGTAAGTTTGAATGGAGAAAAACTGGAGGAAATAAAGTGTTTTAGATATCTGGGAGTGGATCTGGCAGCGGATGGAACCATGGAAGCGGAAGTGAATCATAGGGTGGAGGAGGGGGAGAAAATCCTGGGACCCTTGAAGAATGTGTGGAAGTCGAGAACATTATCTCGGAAAGCAAAAATGGGTATGTTTGAAGGAATAGTGGTTCCAACAATGTTGTATGGTTGCGAGGCGTGGGCTATGGATAGAGTTGTGCGCAGGAGGGTGGATGTGCTGGAAATGAGATGTTTGAGGACAATGTGTGGTGTGAGGTGGTTTGATCGAGTAAGTAATGTAAGGGTAAGAGAGATGTGTGGAAATAAAAAGAGCGTGGTTGAGAGAGCAGAAGAGGGTGCTTTGAAATTGTTTGTGCACATGGAGAGAATGAGTGAGGAAAGATTGACCAAGAGGATAAATGTGTCGGAGGTGGAGGGAACGAGAAGTGGGAGACCAAATTGGAGGTGGAAAGATGGAGTGAAAAAGATTTTGAGTGATCGGGGCCTGAACATGCAGGAGGGTGAAAGGCGGGCAAGGAATAGAGTGAAATGGATCGATGTGGTATACCGGGGTTGACGTGCTGTCAGTGGATTGAATCAGGGCATGTGAAGCGTCTGGGGTAAACCATGGAAAGTTGTGTGGGGCCTGGATGTGGAAAGGGAGCTGTGGTTTCGGGCATTATTGCATGACAGCTAGAGACTGAGTGTGAACGAATGGGGCCTTTGTTGTCTTTTCCTAGCGCTACCTCGCACACATGAGGGGGAGGGGGATGGTATTCCATGTGTGGCGAGGTGGCGATGGGAATGAATAAAGGCAGACAGTGTGAATTGTGTGCATGGGTATATATGTATGTGTCTGTGTCTGTATATATATGTGTACATTGAGATGTATAGGTATGTATATTTGCGTGTGTGGACGTGTATGTATATACATGTGTATGGGGGTGGGTTGGGCCATTTCTTTCGTCTGTTTCCTTGCGCTACCTCGCAAACGCGGGAGACAGCGACAAAGCAAAATAAATAAATATATATATATATATATATATATATATATATATATATATATATATATATATATATATATATATACTTGATCGTCGTTTCCCGTGTTGGCAAGTTTGCGCCAGGAACAGACGAAGAAAGGCCACATCCGCTCACATCTATTCTCTAGCTATGATGTGCAATGCACAAAAGCCACAGTACCCTACCCACCTCCAGGCCTCACAGCCCTTCCCATGGTTTACCCCGGACGCTTCACATGCCCTGGTTCAGTTTACTGAAATCACTTCGACCCTAGTATATCAAGTCGTTCTGTTTTCGCTATCCCGTGGACGCCTTTCATCCTCCTGCATACTCAGGCCCCGATCACTCAAAATCTTTTTCGCTCCATCCTTCCACCTCCAATTTGGTCTCCCTGTTCCCTTTCTTTCCTCCACTTCAGACACATATATCCTCAATGTCAATCATTTTTCACTCATTCTCTTCGTTTGTCCAAACCACTTCAGCACACCCTCTTCAGCTCTCAAACACACTCTTTTTATTACCATACCTCTCTCTTACCCTTTCATTACTTACTTAATCAAACCACTTCACACCACATATTGTTCTTAAACATTTCATATCCAGCACATCTACCCTCCTCCGCAAAGACATACCTACAGCCAATGCCTCGTATCCATATAACATTGCTGGGACTACAATACCTTTAAAAAGCACCCATTTTGGCCCTCCTAGACAAGTTCTCTCTTTCTACACATTCCTCAGCTCTCCTAAAACTTTTGCACACTCAACAGCCCTATGAATCACTTCCGATTCCATGGTTCCATTCGCTTCTGCGTCCACTGTCAGGTATCTAAGACACTTCATTCAATTCTTTATTCATTCAAACTCATCCCACCTAACCTGTCCCTTAGCCCTGTTAAACCTAATAACCTTGATTTTATTCATATTCACTCTCAACTTCCCCCTTTCACACACTCTTCCCAACTCAGTCACCAACTTCTACAGTTTCTCACTCGAATCAGCTACCAGTGATGTATCATCAGCAAACAAGAGACTCACTTCTCACGCCCTTTCATCCCCTGCAGACTGTATGCTCGCCCCTCCTTCCAAGACTAGATCACACCATCCCACCCATAAACAAATTAAACAACAATGATGACCACACACCCCTGCGCAGGGGCAGACCAATCTTCACTAGGAACAAATGACTCTCCTGTCTTCCTACTCATACACATTCTTTACAAGCAAAAAAAAAAAAAAATTCTCACTGTTTTAGGCAGCTTACCTTCCACACCATATATTCTTAATACCTTCCATAGGGCATCGCTATCAACCGCATTATATGCTTTCTCCAGATCTATAAGTGACACATACAAATCCTCCTGTTTTTCTATTTCTCACACACATTCTTTGAAGCAAAACACCTGATCCACACATCCTCAACCACTTCTGCTGAAACCACGTTTCTCCTCCCTAATCTGATGGTCTGTACTCATCTTCACTCACTTAATCAGTACCCTCCCATACAGCTTACCAGGTACACTCAATAAACTTATATCTCTGTAGAATGAACACTCACCTTTATTCCCCTTACCTTTATACAGTGGCACTATATACATATACATTCCGCCAATCCTCAGGCACCTCACCATGATTCATACATACGTTGAAAATTCTAACTAATCAACAACACAGTCACCCCCTTTCTTAATGAACTCAACTGCAATACCATCAACTCAGCCGCCTTGCCACATTTCATATTACGAAAGGCTTTCAACGCCTTTTCTTCGCCACTTTCCATGACTCTCTCAATCCGCTTACCACCCAGACCCAAACACCCTACATCCACCACTCTATCATCAAGCACATTCAACAACCCATCAAAATACACCATCTCCTTCTCACTTCACAACTACCTGTTACCATTTCCCCTTTTGCCCCTTTCACAGATGTCCCTCTTTATGCTCTTGTTTTTTGCTCATTATCAACATCCTTCCAAAACATTTCATTCTCCTATGCTCGATCCCCCAACTCTCATTTGCCCTCTTTATATATATACTTATATTTCATTTATCATATTGTGTCGCTGTCTCCCGCGTTAGCGAGGTAGCGCAAGGAAACAGATAAAAGAATGGCCCAATCTACCCACATATACGTGTATATACATACACGTCCACACACGCACATATACATACCTATACATTTCAACTTATACATATATATACATACATAGACATATACACATGTACTTAATTCATACTTGCTGCCTTTATCAATTTCCGTCGCCACCCCGCGACACATGAAATGACAACCCCCTCCCCCCGCACGCGCGAGAGGTAGCGCCAAGAAAAAAACAGCAAAGGCTACATTCGTTCACACTCAGTCTCTAGCTATCGTGTGTGTGTGTGTGTGTGTGTGTGTGTGTGTAGAGAGAGAGAGAGAGAGAGAGAGAGAGAGAGAGAGAGAGAGAGAGAGAGAGAGAGGGAGAGAGAGAGAGAGAGAGAGAGAGAGAGAGAGAGAGAGAGAGAGAGAGAGAGAGAGAGAGAGAGATACAAACACGTGCCACTGCGTAGAAATCACAATCTCTTCCCTGATTCACATTATATTTTTTTTCTGCACCATGGCCATGACGGGAGAGAGAGAGAGAGAGAGAGAGAGAGAGAGAGAGAGAGAGAGAGAGAGAGAGAGAGAGAGAGAGAGAGAGAGAGAGAGAGAGAGAGAGAGAGAGAGAGAGAGAGAGAGAGAGAGGAGAGAGAGAGAGAGAGAGAGAGAGAGAGAGAGAGAGAGAGAGAGAGAGAGAGAGAGAGAGAGAGATACAAACACGTGCTACATCTTATCATTAGGCGTGGCCACTGCGTAGAAATCACAATCTCTTCCCTGATTCACATTATATTTTTTTTCTGCACCATGGCCATGACGGGAGAGAGAGAGAGAGAGAGAGAGAGAGAGAGAGAGAGAGAGAGAGAGAGAGAGAGAGAGAGAGAGAGAATGTCTTTGGAGTACATGCACAAAAATAAATTTCGACAGAACACACCTGCTCACAGAAGAAAATCCTGCTGATAAAAAGAAAACACACACACACACACACACACACACACACACACACACACACACACACACACACCCACACACACACTTGTCAGACCTATTCTTCCCACATCCCAAGTTATTCGCATAACTTCTATACCTTTATTTGGATGGCACAAACAGAAGTTGATACACATAGTAGATTTCTAGAAGGCCACCTTATTAAGGCCTACATATCTGTTAAAAGTCGAACCAGCCAAACATACGACCAAACATCCACACATCCATTAGAGCCACACCTGGCTGGAACACACTCATACATTTATAATCTGTCAAGGTTTTGCTTTATAAACAATCATCTTATATGTTTGACCTTTGGTTGGTCAGTCCACACTCAGATACCTGCACAGCTGACACTCTTGTACTTGGCCAACCTACATTTGCTTATCCAAACAACTGTTACACCTGCAGCTGATTACCACACATCACAGTATCCATAAACTTGGATATGGCCAGCAACCACCAACATACCTGCACCCATGACATATCAACACACCCACTGGAGTTACACAAGGCTAGAGGACATCCACATATCCACCACCATTAAATATATATATATATATATATATATATATATATATATATATATATATATATATATATATATATACATGAAGAAAAGTCTTCCTACTTTATTCTTAAAATGTAATGAACAAACAACGAGCGGAACTTCTTAGATGCTGTCAAGGCCATGGGATGTGAAGCCTCGCCCTGACTTACATACGTCGCCTACAGACCCAAGAACCATTGTTCAGCACAGAAATATTTCCATGGGTTGCTAAATTGTGTTGAAAACGTGCTTCTAGGGCCATAGATGTACAGAGCGCGTAAGGTCATAGACACCTGAAGAAGGGGTTCAAGATTTTTCAATTTGGTGATTAATGACGCTGGAAGTAGGCCGAAATCGCAAATAACCAACTAATCATATTAGGTCGTAGAAGAGGGAAGAACGTGTGTATAAATGAGAGTTACATAAAAACAATGACCACGCAGACCCAAGGGCCGAGCGAGGTGGTCTGTCCATAAGAGAGAGAGACCCGTGAATTCAAGTGCGTCAGCCCCAGCCAGGACGTTTCAAAAAGTCGCTCTGAACGCGACTCCCGTCGAACACATTCCTGAAGAATCCAAATTCATTCTTTAGACTTTGAAATTCATCCTTAGGACGCCAAATGTGTCCTAGGCCAACAAATCCATCCCTTAACGCCAAAAATCACTCCCATGCCAACATATTCTTCCCTCAGATGGACAAATGAGTCCATTATGGCCACACACCTACAACACGACTCTTTCCCGAGTTCGTCATCCGGAGTTCAAGAAATCGAGAACGCAAGGTTCCTGATTCAGCCTTTCAGAAGAACAAACGCCTCCCCCCAGAGCCACACAGGAAGCCCTAGAGCCAAAAGAAAATGCCATCTTAGTTTCAAAAGTGGTAATCTGAGGAATGTCTGTGTCGGGAACATGAATTTGCTCAAAGGGTGACAGACTCACACCGTAACTATACAGTTATTCCTCGCTTAACTCCGTTCACCACGAAGCATACTACGGTGGTTCCAACATCCAGATACTGACGCCAGTGATAAACACTTGCACACACTGTAAGACCGATACCTCCGTCCCTGTTGTGTGTGGTGCTTCCAAACCTCACCAATTACCTTACGAGATCACAAAATCAATCTAGATTTCTGTACACGAATATATATATATATATATATATATATATATATATATATATATATATATATATATATATATATATATATATATATTCATTTATCTATATCTATTATACTTGGTCGCTGCCTCCCGCGTTAGCGAGGTAGCGCAAGGAAACAGACGAAAGAATGGCCCAACCCCCCAACATACACATGTACATATACATACACGTCCACACACGCACATATACATACCTATACATTTCAACTTATACATATATATATACATACACAGACATATACATATATACACATGTACATAATTCATACTGTCTGCCTTTATTCATTCCCGTCGCCATCCCGCTACACTTGAAATGACAACCCCCTTCCCCGCACATGCGCGAGGTAGCGCCAGGAAAAATACAACAAAGGCCACATTCGTTCACACCCAGCCTCTAGCTGTCATGTATCATGCACCGAAACCACAGCTCCCTTTCCAAATCCAGGCCCTGGTTCAATCCATCGACAGCACGTCGACCCTGGTATACCACATCGTTCCAATTCATACTATTCCTTGCACGCCTTTCACCCTCCTGCATGTTCAGGCTACGATCGCTCAAAATCTTTTTCACTCCATCCTTCCATCTCCACTTTGGTCTCCCACTTCTCGTTCCCTCCACCTCTGACACATATATCATCTTTGTCAATCTTTCCTCACTCATTCTTTCCATGTGACCAAACCATTTCAATACACCCTCTTCTGTTCTCTCAACCACACGATTTTTATTACCACACATCTCTCTTACCCTTTCATTATTTACTCGATCAAACCACCTCACACCACATATTTTCCTTAGACATCTCATTTCTAACACATCCACCGTCCTCCGCACAACCCTGTCTACAGCCCACGCCTCGCAACCATATAACATTGTTGGAACCACTATTCCTTCAAACATACCCATTTTTGCTTTCCGAGATAATGTTCTCGCCTTCCACACATTTTTCAACGCTCCCAGAACTTTCGCCCCCTCCCCCAGCCTGTGACTCACTTCCGCTTCCATGGATCCATCCTTTGCCAAATCCACTCCCTGATATCTAAAACACTTCACTTCCTCCAGTTTTTCTCCATTCAAACTTACCTTCCACTTGAATCGTCTCTCAACCCTACCGTACCTAATAACCTTGCTCTTATTCACATTTACTCTCAGCTTTCTTCTTTCACACACTTTACAGAACTCAGTCACCAGCTTCTGCAGTTTCTCACCCGAATCAGCCACCAGTGCTGTATCATCAGCGAACAACAACTGACTCACTTCCCAAGCCCTCTCATCCACAACAGACAGCATGCTTGCCCCTCTCTCCAAAACTCTTACATTCACCTCCCTAACAGACCCCATCCATAAACAAATCAAACATCCATAGAGACATCACACACATCCCTGCCGCAAACCGACATTCACTGAGAACCAATCACTTTCCTCTCTTCCTACTCGTACACATACCTTACATCCTCTCTCTCTCTCTCTCTCTCTCTCTCTCTCTCTCTCTCTCTCTCTCTCTCTCTCTCTCTCTATGTATGTATGTATGGTGGAAAGTATCACAATTTTTGCGCGCGATCAAGATATTCCTATGAGTCCACGGGGAAAAATGAAACACGAAAAGTTCCCAAGTGCACTCTCGTGTAATAAACACATCATCAGGGGAGACACAAGAGAGAAATATAACAGTCAGTTGATATACATCGAAGAGACGAAGCTAGGACGCCATTTGGAGTATGTATGTATGTATAGAAGCTGGTGACTGAGTTTGATAAAGTGTGTGAAAGAAGAAAGTTAAGAGTAAATGTGAATAAGAGCAAGGTTATTAGGTACAGTGGGGTTGAGGGTCAAGTCAATTGGGAGGTAAGTTTGAATGGAGAAAAACTGGAGGAAGTAAAGTGTTTTAGATATCTGGGAGTGGATCTGGCAGCGGATGGAACCATGGAAGCGGAAGTGAATCATAGGGTGGGGAGGGGGTGAAAATCCTGGAAGCCTTGAAGAATGTGTGGAAGTCGAGAACATTATCTCCGAAAGCAAAAATGGCTATGTTTGAAGGAATAGTGGTTCCAACAATGTTGTATGGTTGCGAGGCGTGGGCTATGGATAGAGTTGTGCGCAGGAGGGTGGATGTGCTGGAAATGAGATATTTGAGGACAATATGTGTTGTGAGGTGGTTTGATCGAGTAAGTAATGTAAGGGAAAGAGAGATGTGTGGAAATAAAAAGAGCGTGGTTGAGAGAGCAGAAGAGGGTGTTTTGAAATGGTTTGGGCACATGGAGAGAATGAGTGAGGAAAGATTGACCAAGAGGATATATGTGTCGGAGGTGGAGGGAACGAGGAGAAGTGGGAGACCAAATTGGAGGTGGAAAGATTGAGTGAAAAAGATTTTGAGTGATCGGGGCCTGAACATGCAGGAGGGTGAAAGGCGGGCAAGGAATAGAGTGAATTGGATCGATGTGGTATACCGGAGTCGACGTGCTGTCAATGGATTGAATCAGGGCATGTAAAGCGTCTGGGATAAAACATGGAAAGTTGTGTGGGGCCTGGATGTGGAAAGGGATCTGTGGTTTCAGGCATTATTGCATGACAGCTAGAGACTGAGTGTGAACGAATGGGGCCTTTGTTGTCTTTTCCTAGCGCTACCTCGCACACATGAGGGGGGAGGGGGATGTTATTCCATGTATGGCGAGGTGGCGATGGGAATGAATAAAGGCAGACAGTGTGAATTGTGTGCATGTGTATATATGTATGTGTCTGTGTGTGTATATATATGTGTACATTGAGATGTATGGGTATGTATATTTGCGTGTGTGGACGTGTATGTATATAAATGTGTATGGGGGTGGGTTGGGCCATTTCTTTTGTCTGTTTCCTTGCGCTACCTCGCAAACGCGGGAGATAACGACAAAGCAGATTGATATATATATATATATATATATATATATATATATATATATATATATATATATATATATATATATATATATATATAAAGTGCTCCGTTTATACGGAACATACGGCGAAAATGAGCTTTTAGAACAGATCTTAGTGTGCCAGGTATTGCCACACTTATGAAATGTTCATACCTGACCACCAATCTGTTTTGAAGATCAACTGCAAGTAGACGAATTTTGCTCGAGAACCGTCACTTACCTCAAAGTCGTCACGACCCTTGAGCATAACGGTACAACCCTTGGGTAATGATAAGCTGACCTTTAAAGGGTCAGGTCATAGGCCAGACCATCATACCTCAGGATCGTCCGACGTACTCACGTGTTGCATCATCAAGGGTCGTACTGTCATGCTCAAGTGCTTCACCATCGTGCTCCAACGGTCGTGCCGTAGGGCTCACGTGGTTAATGGAGACGAATACCAACGTCCCTCGGGACACTAAGGGTCCACGTCCCCCCCCCCCCCTTGGCACCCGTCATACACAGGTGCTGTTAAGTCTGGGAAGGCATACAACAGGGAGGGTTCTGGAGATGGGAGATCACGTCCCATGGAAGGTCCACTTTCACGTAAACATTAATTGGCAGCCCCCATCTCCTCAGAGGCAGCAGCCAAGGTTAACCACGAGGGCCATCATGTTCACACAGCATTCTAGTCTCTCTCTCTCTCTCTCTCTCTCTCTCTCTCTCTCTCTCTCTCTCTCTCTCTCTGTCTTTTTTGTTTTCCTCGGAGGCTCCAGTCACGGACTAAAGTCCACATCAAGGTCGTGCCTTAACTGAATATAGGTTAATAAAGGGAAAAAGAACACACAAGGGAAACTATCTATGAATTCTAGAGAAAGTGAAATATTCATCCTTTAAAATGTGTAAGGTCGTAGTTATTGGGAAAGACATGCGAGGGAAGAAAGTTCCAAAATTTCGAGGAGTAGGGAAAGAAGCAGTTATTACAACGGCCACACAGTAATCATTTGAAGCAGCAGCTTGCCGAGTACTGCGTGGTCTCGCTAGTGATGGGGGCACATGAGCAGCCAGCTCTCACGAACAAACACAAAAGTAATACCTATAGAAGAGGGAAAGCGAATTGACGGTGCAACGGAGGGCAAGGAGGTCAAGTTTTGAAGTTAGCCTGGGACAGGTGATACGACGAACCGCCTTCGAATTAATTCTGTCACGTAAGGATACAGGGCTAGAACCACCCCAGATGTGAGAACAGTACTCCATACGAGGAAGGATCAGTCATTTATTTATATATATATATATATATATATATATATATATATATATATATATATATATATATATATATATATATTTTTTTTTTTTTTTTTTTTTATACTTTGTCGCTGTCTCCCGCGTTTGCGAGGTAGCGCAAGGAAACAGACGAAAGAAATGGCCCAACCCCCCCCCCCCCATACACATGTACATACACACGTCCACACACGCAAATATACATACCTACACAGCCTTCCATGGTTTACCCCAGACGCTTCACATGCCTTGCTTCAATCCACTGACAGCACGTCAACCCCTGTATACCACATGACTCCAATTCACTCTATTTCTTGCCCTCCTTTCACCCTCCTGCATGTTCAGGCCCCGATCACACAAAATCCTTTTCACTCCATCTTTCCACCTCCAATTTGGTCTCCCTCTTCTCCTCGTTCCCTCCACCTCCGACACATATATCCTCTTGGTCAATCTCTCCTCACTCATTCTCTCCATGTGCCCAAACCATTTCAAAACACCCTCTTCTGCTCTCTCAACCACGCTCTTTTTATTTCCACACATCTCTCTTACCCTTACGTTACTTACTCGATCAAACCACCTCACACCACACATTGTCCTCAAACATCTCATTTCCAGCACATCCATCCTCCTGCGCACATCTCTATCCATAGCCCACGCCTCGCAACCATACAACATTGTTGGAACCACTATTCCCTCAAACATACCCATTTTTGCTTTCCGAGATAATGTTCTCGACTTCCACACATTTTTCAAGGCTCCCAAAATTTTCGCCCCCTCCCCCACCCTATGATCCACTTCCGCTTCCATGGTTCCATCCGCTGACAGATCCACTCCCAGATATCTAAAACACTTCACTTCCTCCAGTTTTTCTCCATTCAAACTCACCTCCCAATTGACTTGACCCTCACCCCTACTGTACCTAATAACCTTGCTCTTATTCACATTTACTCTCAACTTTCTTCTTCCACACACTTTACCAAACTCAGTCACCAGCTTCTGCAGTTTCTCACATGAATCAGCCACCAGCGCTGTATCATCAGCGAACAACAACTGACTCACTTCCCAAGCTCTCTCATCCCCAACAGACTTCATACTTGCCCCTCTTTCCAGGACTCTTGCATTTACCTCCCTTACAACCCCATCCATAAACAAATTAAACAACCATGGAGACATCACACACCCCTGCCGCAAACCTACATTCACTGAGAACCAATCACTTTCCTCTCTTCCTACACGTACACATGCCTTACATCCTCGATAAAAACTTTTCACTGCTTCTAACAACTTGCCTCCCACACCATATATTCTTAATACCTTCCACAGAGCATCTCTATCAACTCTATCATATGCCTTCTCCAGATCCATAAATGCTACATACAAATCCATTTGCTTTTCTAAGTATATATATTATATTTTATCTATTTTGCTTTGTCGCTGTCTCCCGCGTTTGCGAGGTAGCGCAAGGAAACAGACGAAAGAAATGGCCCAACCCACCCACATACACATGTATATACATACACGTCCACACACGCAAATGTACATACCTATACATCTCAATGTACACATATATATACACACACACAGACACATACATATATACCCATGCACACAATTCACACTGTCTGCCTTTATTCATTCCCACCGCCACCTCGATACACATGGAATTCCATCCCCCTCCCCCCCCCCTCATGTGTGCGAGGTAGCGCTAGGAAAAGACAACAATGGCCCCATTCGTTCACACTCAGTCTCTAGCTGTCATGCAATAATGCCCGAAACCACAGCTCCCTTTCCACATCCAGGCCCCACACAACTTTCCATGGTTTACCCCAGACGCTTCACATGCCCTGATTCAATCCACTGACAGCACGTCAACCCCGGTATACCACATCGATCCAATTCACTCTATTCCTTGCCCGCCTTTCACCCTCCTGCATGTTCAGGCCCCGATCACTCAGAATCTTTTTCACTCCATCTTTCCACCTCCAATTTGGTCTCCCACTTCTCCTCGTTCCCTTCACCTTCGACACATATATCCTCTTGGTCAATCCTTCCTCACTCATTCTCTCCATGTGCCCAAACCATTTCAAAACACCCTCTTCTGCTCTCTCAACCACGCTCTTTTTATTTCCACACATCTCTCCTACCCTTACATTACTTACTCGAGCAAACCACCTCACACCACACATTGTCCTCAAACATCTCATTTCCAGTACATCCACCCTCCTGCGCACAACTCTATCCATAGCCCACGCCTCGCAACCATACAACATTGTTGGAACCACTATTCCTTCAAACATACCCATTTTTGCTTTCCGAGATAATGTTCTCGACTTCCACACATTCTTCAAGGCTCCAAGGATTTTCGCCCCCTCCCCCACCCTATGATTCACTTCCGCTTCCATGGTTCCATCCGCTGCCAGATCCACTCCCAGATATCTAAAACACTTTACTTCCTCCAGTTTTGCTCCATTCAAACTTACCTCCCAATTGACTTGACCCTCAACCCTACTGTACCTAATAACCTTGCTCTTATTCACATTTACTCTTAACTTTCTTCTTTCACACACTTTACCAAACTCAGTCACCAGCTTCTGCAGTTTCTCACATGAATCAGCCACCAGCGCTGTATCATCAGCAAACAACAACTGACTCACTTCCCAAGCTCTCTCATCCACAACAGACTTCATACTTGCCCCTCTTTCCAAAACTCTTGCATTCACCTCCCTAACATCCCCATCCATAAACAAATTAAACAACCATGGAGACATCACACACCCCTGCCGCAAACCTACATTCACTGAGAACCAATCACTTTCCTCTCTTCCTAAACGTACACATGCCTTACATCCTCGATAAAAACTTTTCACTGCTTCTAACAACTTGCCTCCCAAACCATATATTCTTAATACCTTCCACAGAGCATCTCTATCAACTCTGTCATATGCCTTCTCCAGATCCATAAATGCTACATACAAATCCATTTGCTTTTCTAAGTATTCCTCACACACATTCTTCAAAGCAAACACCTGATCAACACATCCTCTACCACTTCTGAAACCACACTGCTCTTTCCCAATCTGATGCTCTGTACATGCCTTCACCCTTTCAATCAATACCCTCCCATATAATTTACCAGGAATACTCAACAAACTTATACCTCTGTAATTTGAGCACTCACTCTTATCCCCTTTGCCTTTGTACAATGGCATTATGCACGCATTCCGCCAATCCTCAGGCACCTCACCATAAGTCATACATACATTAAATAACCTTACCAACCAGTCAACAATACAGTCACCCCCTTTTTTAATAAATTCCACTGCAATACCATCCAAACCTGCTGCCTTGCCGGCTTTCATCTTCCGCAAAGCTTTTACTACCTCTTCTCTGTTTACCAAATCATTTTCCCTAACCCTCTCACTTTGCACACCACCTCGACCAATACACCCTATATCTGCCACTCTATCATCAAACACATTCAACAAACCTTCAAAATATTCACTCCATCTCCTTCTCACATCACCACTACTTGTTATCACCTCCCCATTAGCGCCCTTCATTGAAGTACCCATTTGCTCCCTTGTCTTACGCACTTTATTTACCTCCTTCCAGAGCATCTTTTTATTCTCCCGAAAATTTAATGATACTCTCTCACCCCAACTCTCATTTGCCCTCTTTTTCACATCTTGCACCTTTCTCTTGACCTCCTGTCTCTTTCTTTTATGCATCTCCCACTCAATTGCAATTTTTCCCTGCAAAAATCGTCCAAATGCCTCTCTTTTCTCTTTCACTAATAATCTTACTTCTTCATCCCACCACTCACTACCCTTTCTAATCAACCCACCTCCCACGCTTCTCATGCCACAAGCATCTTTTGCGCACTCCATCACTGATTCCCTAAATACATCCCACTCCTCCCCCACTCCCCTTACTTCCATTGTTCTCACCTTTTTCCATTCTGTACTCAGTCTCTCCTGGTACTTCCTCACACAAGTCTCCTTCCCAAGCTCACTTACTCTCACCACCCTCTTCACCCCAACATTCACTCCTCTTTTCTGAAAACCCATACAACTCTTCACCTTAGCCTCCACAAGATTATGATCAGACATCCCTCCAGTTGCACCTCTCAGCACATTAACATCCAAAAGTCTCTCTTTCGCGCGCCTGTCAATTAACACGTAATCCAATAACGCTCTCTGGCCATCTCTCCTACTTAGATACGTATACTTATGTATATCTCAATTTTTAAACCAGGTAGTCCCAATCACGAGTCCTTTTTCAGCACATAAATCTACAAGCTCTTCACCATTTCCATTTACAACACTGAACACCCCATGTATACCAATTATTCCCTCAACTGCCACATTACTCATATATATATATATATATATATATATATATATATATATATATATATATATATATATATATATATATATGCGCTACCTCGCTAACGGGTAAATATGAATAAGAGCAAGGTTATTAGGTACAGTAGGGTTGAGGGTCAAGTCAATTGGGAGGTGAGTTTGAATGGAGAAAAACTGCAGGAAGTGAAGTGTTTTAGATATCTGGGAGTGGATCTGGCAGCGGATGGAACCATGGAAGCGAAAGTGGATCATAGGGTGGGGGAGGAGGCGAAAATTCTGGGAGCCTTGAAGAATGTGTGGAAGTCGAGAACATTATCTCGGAAAGCAAAAATGGGTATGTTTGAAGGAATAGTGGTTCCAACAATGTTGTATGGTTGCGAGGCGTGGGCTATGGATAGAGTGGTGCGCAGGAGGATGGATGTGCTGGAAATGAGATGTTTGAGGACAATGTGTGGTGTGAGGTGGTTTGATCGAGTAAGTAACGTAAGGGTAAGAGAGATGTGTGGAAATAAAAAGAGCGTGGTTGAGAGAGCAGAAGAGGGTGTTTTGAAATGGTTTGGGCACATGGAGAGAATGAGTGAGGAAAGATTGACCAAGAGGATATATGTGTCGGAGGTGGAGGGAACGGGAGAGGAGAAGAGGGAGACCAAATTGGAGGTGGAAAGATGGAGTGAAAAAGATTTTGTGTGATCGGGGCCTGAACATGCAGGAGGGTGAAAGGAGGGCAAGGAATAGAGTGAATTGGAGCGATGTGGTATACCGGGGTTGACGTGCTGTCAGTGGATTGAATCAAGGCATGTGAAGCGTCTGGGGTAAACCATGGAAAGCTGTGTAGGTATGTATATTTGCGTGTGTGGACGTATATATATACATGTGTATGGGGGTGGGTTGGGCCATTTCTTTCGTCTGTTTCCTTGCGCTACCTCGCAAACGCGGGAGACAGCGACAAAGCAAAAAAAAAAAAAAAAAAATATGGTAAAGTGTGTGGAAGAAGAAAGTTAAGAGTAAATGTGAATAAGAGCAAGGTTATTAGGTACAGTAGGGTTGAGGGTCAAGTCAATTGGGAGGTGAGTTTGAATGGAGAAAAACTGCAGGAAGTGAAGTGTTTTAGATATCTGGGAGTGGATCTGGCAGCGGATGGAACCATGGAAGCGGAAGTGGATCATAGGGTGGGGGAGGGGGCGAAAATTCTGGGGGCCTTGAAAAATGTGTGGAAGTCGAGAACATTATCTCGGAAAGCAAAAATGGGTATGTTTGAAGGAATAGTGGTTCCAACAATGTTGTATGGTTGCGAGGCGTGGGCTATGGATAGAGTTGTGCGCAGGAGGATGGATGTGCTGGAAATGAGATGTTTGAGGACAATGTGTGGTGTGAGGTGGTTTGATCGAGTGAGTAACGTAAGGGTAAGAGAGATGTGTGGAAATAAAAAGAGCGTGGTTGAGAGAGCAGAAGAGGGTGTTTTGAAGTGGTTTGGGCACATGGAGAGAATGAGTGAGGAAAGATTGACCAAGAGGATATATGTGTCGGAGGTGGAGGGAACGAGGAGAAGAGGGAGACCAAATTGGAGGTGGAAAGATGGAGTGAAAAAGATCTTGTGTGATCGGGGCCTGAACATGCAGGAGGGTGAAAGGAGGGCAAGGAATAGAGTGAATTGGAGCGATGTGGTATACCGGGGTTGACGTGCTGTCAGTGGATTGAATCAAGGCATGTGAAGCGTCTGGGGTAAACCATGGAAAGTTGTGTAGGTATGTATATTTGCGTGTGTGGACGTATGTATATACATGTGTATGGGGGGGGGGGGTTGGGCCATTTCTTTCGTCTGTTTCCTTGCGCTACCTCGCAAACGCGGGAGACAGCGACAAAGTATAATAAAAATAAAAGAAAATAATATATATATATATATGGATTTCTCATACTCATTTCACCATATGCGTTTTCCTATATCCATACATGGTGTATAGATCTTCATCTCTATTTTCTCTGTATAACTTTTTCCCTTGCATATTCACACACACACCAGTTCACCCTCCTAAGCTCAACCTTGACTCTCGTCACTATACTGCTGTGTTACACGACGCAGAACTTAAGTCGGAGTGATAAAAAAAAATTTAAACTGACTCCTTGAGCACAACGGTTCGACCCTTGAGCATGAGTGTATGGCCCTTAAGCAGGATTGTACAGCCCCTGAGTACGACGGGGGCAACCCCTCGAAGCATGACGGTACCATCCTCGAGCTGGACGACATAATCCTCAAAGGACAATGGTACGACCCAGGAGCACGATGGCACGACCATCGAGCGCGATGGCACTGCCCTTAAGCATGAGTGTACCGCCCTTGACTAGGAATTTACCGCTCCTGTGGACGACTGTGACGCTCTTGAGCACGACGGTACGACCCTCGAAGCACGACGGTACAGCCCTCAAGCTACACGGTTATGACCCTCGAAGCACAAAGGCACGACCCAAGAACACGACGTTACGACTCTTAAGGCATGACAGTTTGCTGACACACGGGGATATCAAGTTCCACTCAAAGTAAACACACATTCGATCCCCCTTATGTCCCAGTCGACATACGTTATCTCGTCCGCAGAGTATAGCTGTATCTGTCTTGTATCATGTTATGCACATCCACACACGAACCACACACGAACCACACACAATATATCATGTTATATACATCCACTACCAAACCAAACACAACAGATCACGTTATACTTATCCACTGCTGAACCACACACAACATATGTTATATACATTCCCTACCAAACCACACACAACAGATCACGTCATACGCATCCACTACTGAACCACATACAACATATCATGTTTACACACATCAACTACTTAACCACACCCAACATATCATGTTATACACATCCACTACTTAACCACACACAACATATCATGTTATGCACATCCACTACCTAACCATACACAGCATATCATACACATCCACAACTGAACAACACACAACAATTCATGTTTACACACATCCGCTACTGAACCACACACAACATATTTCCACGTTCATTCTCCACGGGGGTGAAGGTATTGTGAGGGAGAGTAATGAGAATGGAGTGTATGTGTGCTCACGTCATGAGTATAGTCAGACACACACGTTAAAACATCCTGTAGGAGGCCAGCCTCCGGACTAGGTAGCCTCTCCTGCTTCACTACCTTGTCCCTAGTCATGTTGGGTCCTACTGTCGTCCTCCAGTAGATAAACTCATCAAAGACCATCAGGCCATCACTGTCCTCCAGAGGATAACCTTGCCATAGACCATAATGTCTTCTATTACCTGGCTGTCCCATATACTGTCCAATAGCAGATAACCTCCTCACAGACCATAATGTCTTCTGTTACCTAGCTGTCCCATGAACTGTCCTCCGGTAGATAACCTCGTCACAGACCCTTAAGTATTCCGCTTAGCCTCAATCAGCATGACGGTTGTCCACACAGTCCAACTATCTTACAGACGAGATAAGCTTGTTCAGTTATCAGCAAAGAGAGGCAAAGATAAAGGGCTATGGCAACTGTCTAGGGAATCGTGTTTTCCGCTGAGGAGTACTATGGGTGAATGGAGGGAGCCTCTTCGTTGCTGATACACTGGGAGAGACGCCCAGCCCTTGGTGGTAAACAAGGATGTCTTCCAGGAAGCGAGAACTCACCGACCTTGTCGCAGGGACGTGAAAACACATTAAACAAGAGTGGGCGGCATGTCTCCTCACCCACCTGTGCTGATACGGTGTACGCTCAGAAACAAAGGTTTGAAAGATGAGGATGAGACCAGAGCGAGGGAAAGAAAACTCTATCCGTATTCTTTCTTCTACAAGAAAACGGGGTGATATATATATATATATATATATATATATATATATATATATATATATATATATATATATATATATATATACATATATATATAGATAGATAGATAGATAGATAGATAGATAGATAGATAGATAGATAGATAGATAGATATTGGTCACTCCCATATATCAGATAAAGCATTAGAAATAACTATATAATATCGTACATCAACGTGAGACTGCGGAATACTGGGGATGTCCTACACCACCATCCCTCCAACAGCAGCCTGTTAACTATGACAGTAAACAGAATGATACACTGATATCATGAGGAATTTGTTGAGCCATAAAATACTGTGACAAAAACATCAAGTTCTGCATATGCCTGAGAAAAGTTAAGAACAAATAATAAGTGTCGTTTTATGATGTATAGTCTTAATCCCTGAGCACGACGGAAAGACATAAGAACCCAATGGGGCGACCCTGAAGCACGACAAAATGGCCCTTTAGCATAATGTTACGTCTTTTGAACGCGACGAAATGATCCAAGAGCACGACGATACGAGCCTTGAGCACGAGGAAATGGGTTTTCAGCAAGACAGTATGGCCCATAGGCACGACATTATGGTCTTTCAGCACGACGGGACGACTCACGGTTACAATGGAGTGAAATTTGGCCTGACCGTCAAAAATTAGGTCAGAGGCCCAAGCTGAAGTCAAGGCAGAACTCGTTTTCTATTATCATGGCGTCAGACTGTGTACGCGATTTCGCGTTTGCCAATTATATCATACTGACAATAAACATAATTTGATCTAACATTATCATTATTTCTATGTATCTAAATAGCATCGTGCTAACAATAACCCAGTTTTTATTTGCTTCAAATGAATTCACTTGTCATAAAAGACGAAAGAAAGAAAAGTGAACTTTCGATGAATTTCAAAGTCTCCCCTAACTACTTTGTAGTGCTCCATATCCGCAGTAACAAGAACTATACACACAGTAAGCCTAAGGGAATAACATACGGCGAGGCTGCGTGAGGTCTCACAATTAACATCAACTCTTCAAAAAGATATGCAAGCTTATCAACGAGGATGATTATAACTTGATGTTGACGGCCTTACTGACCCTGCCTAAAAACCCAGATAACCAGCCATGTCATGTTGATCTTAGTCAATTTTCAGGACAGCATCCAGAATTAGGCATGCATGACTTTTGACTTCCTAAAACCAGGATGAGAAAATATGTGGAAAGATATCTGACCAGTTTCAAGTGAATATTTGGAAAGATATCTGACCAGTTTCAAGTGAATATTTGGAAAGATATCTGACCAGTTTCAAGTGAATATTTGGAAAGATATCTGACCAGTTTCAAGTGAATGTGTAGAAAGACATCTGACCAGTTTCAAGTGAATATGTGGAAAGATATCTGATCAGTTTCAAGTGAATATGTGGAAAGATATCTGAACAGTTTCAGGTAACTATGAGGAAAGATATTTGACCAGTTTCAAGTGAATCTCTCAAGGAACATGGGAATGGATTAGACTGTTAACAAAATTAAAACTAAGAAGGACATTACGTTCCCCTCTATGGAGAGAGAATGTTTCATTGGATCATAGTTTGGTTCAATCTAACGAGTACGAAACTGAAGTCAGGTGGGGGTCCACGACTGGTACCATCCTAGGCTGGGAGTTATGGGGGTCCAGGAATGTTTCTTTACCCGAGAGGTACCGGGGTATCAGGAATGGTTCCCAGGCTGAAAGTTATGGGGTTCAGGAATGCTTTCCTGGCTGGTGGTTATGGGAATTCAGGAATAGTTTTCTAACTGAGAATCATGGGGATTCAGGAATGGTTCCCTGACTGAGAATTATGGGGATTCAGGAATGGTTCCCTGACTGAGAATTATGGGGATTCAGGAATGGTTCCCTGACTGAGAATTATGGGGATTCAGGAATGGTTCCCTGACTGAGAATTATGGGGATTCAGGAATGGTTCCCTGACTGAGAATTATGGGGATTCAGGAATGGTTCCCTGACTGAGAATTATGGGGATTCAGGAATGGTTCCCTGACTGAGAATTATGGGGATTCAGGAATGGTTCCCTGACTGAGAATTATGGGGTTCATTCAAGAATGGTTTTCCCCTGGCTGAGACTTATGTGGGATCAGTAATCGTTCCTGGGCTGAGATTCATGGGATTAGGGATGGTTCCCAAGCTAATGGGGCTGTATCTACGATAAGACAAGACTGGAGTTGTAGCTATGATGACACAGGAGTGGGTATGATAAGAAGAGAATGCGTTTGTAGCTATTATAATACATGAATGTGGTTGTTCATAATTCAAAAATGTAGTTGCAGCTGTGATGATGCATGACCTGGGCTGTAGCAAAGACAGTTAAACGAATGGAGACATAACTATGATAATGTGGTAATGGGCAGTGCTTATGATTATGCAATAATGAGGTTGCAACTATGATCATTCAAGAATGGGTTTTAGCTATGATAATACAAGAATTGGGTTGCAGTCACAATGAAAGCAAAATAAAGGGAATCAAGATGATTACTTTTAGAATAAGACCCACATTCCCAAGATGGAATAAGACCCACATTCCCAAGATAGAAAAATGAAAAGAAAGAGAGAATCACGAAGAGCCCCACGTTGTAATACTCCAGTCACTCTTTACAATTCATTGGTTAGTTCCTTTTCTGAATACTGTGTTTAGATTTGGTCACCCTACTTGAGGAAATACCTAGAAAGAATGGAGAGAATGTAGCCGTGAGCTATCGCATACTGAAACAGTGTGCCTCTCAACTTGCACCTGTGTTTTCTGGTCCGTTCCGTTCCTGCTTAAACAAAAGTTTTCCCTCTTGAAAACATGCGTTGGTACATTCCATACCTAAGGGGACCGTTCCAACCCTTCTAACTATCGTTTCGTTATTCTGACATCTACCATTTCTGGACGATCTTGGTTGTTTTTGATGGATCAGCTTCTCCCTCTTTCTCTATTAAGAGTGGTGTTCCTCAAGGGTCTGTCCTGTCTGCTACACTATTTCTCCATTTTATCAACGATTTCCTTTCTTCCACAAATAACGTAATATACTTATACGCTGACGACTCAACACTGCATCCCTTTACGTCCGTCAATTCTGCTCCTACTTCTTTAAAGCAATCTGCATCTCCTCTTGACACAGGTTCCTCAATAAACTCAGAGTTGGATAGGATATCTCAGTGAGGCAGACGTAGGCCTTCCTCACTCCCTCTACGGTTTTGCACTTCCACTTCTTAACTCAATGAACATACATGGTATTACTGTAACATCCATTCTACTATATTGGAATCCCCACATTACGGAAATAGCCAAGTATGCCTCGAAGAAACAAGGAGTCCTGTTTAGGTGTCGAAATTTCTTTGCTTCCGAACAGTAGCTCCGTTTATGGATTGATTCGTTCTTGTATGGAGTACTGCTCTCACATCTGGGGAGGTTCTAAATCTCCAACCTTACACGACAGAGTTGAGTCGAAAGCGGCCGACTTATCAACTCTTTCAGGCTAACTTCAAAACTTGACCCATTTGCCCTACGCCGAAATGCTGGTTCATTTTTTCCTTCCATAGGTATTGTTATGGTCTTCGTTCCCAAGAGCTGGCTACTCGTATGGCCTCACTAATAGCTAAACCACGCAATACTGAGCAAGCTGTTGCATCACATGATTACTGTGTGGCCGTTGGCAACTTAAAGATGTGCCATTTTGATAACTGTTTCTTTCCCTTCACCTCAAAGCCTCGGAACTCTCTATCTTCTAATGTTTTTACCATTTATTATGACCTGGCACTTTTTAAAAGACAAGCTTTCACTTCCTCCAGAATTCGTAAATGTTTTCCTTTGTCTCTTCTTTTTCTCTTTCATTAAACTCTCCATATTTCAAATAAGGCCCGGCCTTGATGTGGACTTCTGTCCTTGACTGGATTCTCTAATGTAAAAGAAAAAAAAAGTAGTTTCAATTATCAGAGGTGTGATAATCTTAATCTAAGAGGCTTCTTAAGACTTGATTCGTCTCATTTCACTCTAAGTGTTGAATCTAAAACGTTTTACCCGGAATGAGGGGGACTTTTTCTTCAACAGGGTTGTTAATATATGGAAAGATATACCAAATAGAGTGATTAAAGTAGGAATATAGATACGTAAAGGAATCTACTTGATAAAGACTTCGCTTCAAGTTCATAACACACATCATTTTCGCCCTGAGTCATAGTGACAGTCTGCTGATTATTTTCTGGGAATTATCTGTATACCTTCTCATTTTTCCAACAATAATCTGTGAATTTCTGATATCTTCCACTATCACAACAGCCTCGAAAGGACCAATCTTCTGCTGTTGTTTGAATTCCTCTCTATTCTAATTTAACCTTCTAACAACAGCACATACGAACAAACCATTCTGATATACACCTCATCAACCGTTATTCATATTCGTATAGGTAGAAGCTGGTTTTTAGTCATTTCATCCCCGTAAACTCATTTTTCTAATCAATAGTTTACAGTACACTCCGGTGTTTACTTGAACGCCAATGCTTGACCCAGCGTGAGGCTCCGTGTCAGCTGGTGATGGTGTATCGTGTTGTGGTTATCTCTCAGATAATGATATGATTCATGGAGAAGTCTTGCTCCTCAAGAATAATAGGGTGGAAACCCAGATGATAAGACATATATAAAGGCAATATCTCTCTCCATGCTCTCGTGGAAGGTGAAGAATAAACTCAGTCATGAAAGACTAGGCTGCGTTCATGTCGGCAATGCAGAGACGTTCATGTCGAGAGACCAGAGAGGGTCATACGACGATCATATTGATAAGGCAACTTCTGTTAGGGACCGTCATGTCGAGAGACCTGAGAATATCAGAACGCTTATGTTGACGATACGAGCAGTGTTAGGGACTGTCATGTCGAGAGATCAGGGAATGTTAGAACGCTTATGTTGACGATAGGAGAACTGTTAGGGACTGTCATGTCGAGAGTAAATTGTTTAAATGACGTCTATATCGACATTATGAATGAAATTACCCTCATATCGAGAGTATAGGCAGTTTACGATCGTTTATATGGTCCTTGTCATCCAATGTTGGGAAATGCCATTTGTCCTATATTCTGCGTCTCTGTTCCTGGATCCCTTTTGTGAAGATTCTAAACGCCTGTGTTTGCTGGCCTGGGGCTCATTAAGGAAACCTCGGCTCCATGTACTCGACCTTATGACACAATTCGAATACTGTTATTCAGTTCGAACCTTTTTATATAATGCACGGAAAAAAGGTTTCTTAATTTACGACATCATAGCCACACATTTCAGGACATTTTCAATGAGGCGGAGTCGTAGAACTAGTTCTTAGGCGCGAAAAAAATATATCACATACAAATAGGTGAGGATGACAAGGTCATACACAGTCTCGAGAATATAAACCCGATTAAGTCAACAGGTCCAGATGACGAGTCACTTTGGGACTTGAAAGGAGTCGACGAGATGCCCTCAAAACTGGTCTGACTGTTGAAAAATCATTATCAGACGTGAAGGTTCCCAACTACTGAAATTTGACCAACATTTCTCCAGCATGTAATAAGAAAAGATACACTTCCCAATGACAATCCAGGTAGCGTTTAATCGGCACCCGGGGAAACTTTAAGAAACCTTTTACTTGAGTTAAGATTTCACGTTGATTATGAGATATTAGTGATAGATAACCAACACGGTTTCTACAGGAAAACATCTTATCTCCATAATCACCTTGACTTTATCAGTGAAATATCTAAATAACACGCGGGAAATAGCCGGCACCTGATGTCATCTGAGATTCTCAGTTAGTGACGCGTGTAGCAAAGTGAGGAATTTCCTTGTTAGCATATTTCACATTCTGTGTCTCTATTATGGGAAGAAAACTACAACGACAAACAAATGGGGAAGAAGAGAGAGAGAGAGAGAGAGAGAGAGAGAGAGAGAGAGAGAGAGAGAGAGAGAGAGAGAGAGAGAGAGAGAGAGAGAGAGAGAGAGAGAGAGAGAGATTAAAATAAAAAAGGAATATAAAGCTGAAAATACATCGTTGTAACTAGAGTGTATAGTGTAGGAGTAACACTACTGGAGTGTAGAGTGTAGGAGTAATGGTACTAGAGTGTAGAGTGTAGGAGTAATGTTACTGGAGTGTAGAGAGTAGGAGTAATGCTACTAGAGAGTAGATTGTAGCAGTAATGCTGCTAGAGTGTAGTGTGTAGGACCAATGCTACTAGAGTGTAGAGTGTAGGAGTAATGCTACTAGAGTGTAGAGTGTAGGAGTAATGTCAATAGAGTGTAGAGCGTAGGAGTACTGCTACGAGTGTAGAGTGTAAGAGTAATGTTATTAGAGTGTAGAGTGTAGGAGTAATGTTACTAGTGTAGAGTGTAGGAGTAATGTCATTAATGTGTAGAGTGTAGGAGTAATGCTACTAGAGTGTAGAGTGTAGGAGTAATGTTACTAGTGTAGAGTGTAGGAGTAATGTCATTAATGTGTAGAGTGTAGGAGTAATGTTACTAGTGTAGAGTGTAGGAGTAATGTCATTAATGTGTAGAGTGTAGGAGTAATGTTACTAGTGTAGAGTGTAGGAGTAATGTCATTAATGTTTAGAGTGTAGGAGTAATGTTATTAGAGTGTAGAGTGTAGGAGTAATGTTACTAGTGTAGAGTGTAGGAGTAATGCTACTAGAGTGTAGAGTGTAGGAGTAATGTTACTAGAGTGTAGAGTGTAGCAGTAATGCTACTGGTGTGTAGAGTGTAGGAGTAATGCTACTAGAGTGTAGAGTGTAGGAGTAATGTTACTAGAGTGTAGAGTGTAGGAGTAATGTTACTAGAGTGTAGAGTGTAGGAGTAATGTTACTAGAGTGTAGAGTGTAGGAGTAATGTTACTAGAGTGTAGAGTGTAGGAGTAATGTTACTAGAGTGTAGAGTGTAGGAGTAATGTCATTAATGTGTAGAGTGTAGGGGTAATGCTACTAGAGTGTCGAGTGTAGCAGTAATGCTACTAGTGCGTAGAGTGTAGGAGTAATGTTACTAGTGTAGAGTGTAGGAGTAATGTTACTAGAGTGTAGAGTGTAGCAGTAATGCTACCAGTGAGTAGAGTGTAGGAGTAATGTTACTAGAGTGTAGAGTGTAGCAGTAATGCTACCAGTGTGTAGAGTGTAGGAGTAATGCTACTAGAGTGTAGAGTGTAGGAGTAATGCTACCAGTGTGTAGAGTGTAGGAGTAATGCTACTAGAGTGTAGAGTGTAGGAGTAATGCTACCAGTGTGTAGAGTGTAGGAGTAATGCTACTAGAGTGTAGAGTGTAGGAGTAATGCTACCAGTGTGTAGAGTGTAGGAGTAATGCTACCAGTGTGTAGAGTGTAGGAGTAATGCTACTAGAGTGTAGAGTGTAGGAGTAATGTTACTAGAGTGTAGAGCGTAGGAGCAATGTTACTAGAGTGTAACGTGCAGGAGTAATGTTACTAGAGTGTAGAGTGTAGGAGTAGTGTTAGTAATGTGTAGAGTGTAGGAGTAATGCTATTAGAGTGAAGAGTGTAGCAGTAATGCTACTAGTGTGTAGCGTGCAAGAGTAACGCTACTAGAGTGTAGAGTGTAGGAGTAATGCTACTAGAGTATAGTGTAGGAGTAATGCTACTAGTGTGTAGAGAGTAGGAGTAATGCTACTAGAGAGTAGATTGTAGCAGTAATGCTGCTAGAGTGTAGAGTGTAGGAGTAATGCAACTAGAGTTTAAAGTGTAGGAGTAATGCTACTAGAGTGTAGAGTGTAGGAGTAATGCTACTAGAGTGTAGAGTGTAGGAGTAATGCTACTAGTGCGTAGAGTGGAGGAATAAAGCTACTAGAGGACTAGGAGTAATGCTACTAGTGTGTAGAGTGTAGGAGTAATGCTACTAGAGTATAGTGTAGGAGTAATGCTACTAGTGTGTAGAATGTAGCAGTAATGCTAAAAGTGTGTAGTGTAGGCATAATGTAATGTTATTAGAGTACAGAGTACAGAAGGAGTGTCACCAGTGTGAGATCCCGAGGGATGATGACAAGGCACTATATGTAATGTTTGATCTTTCACAGTCATCCTGGAGGACCAAGCGAGGCAGCGTCTCCGGGTATTTCTCGCTTCCCGCAACATGCACTGGATACCAGTAAGTACATCTGTCTGGCTGTCTGTGATAATGTCTGTCTGTCTGTCTGTCTGTGTTTTTGTCTACATGTCTGAGGGAGACTACATCACAGGCAGACCCCCTAGAACAGCTATTACGTATCTTTATCTGTGTGTGTGAGGGGGAGGTACCGTTTACGGCTCCGTCACTCTCTCCCTCCCTTCCTCCAAGCCACAACAAGCATCATTGCTCAGAGCGTCTGTATCTCCGTCAGGTATCTTCGTTGTTCGTCCCTAGAACAGCCTACCCCTACATGCATTCTCTCAAAACAAGTATCATAACTGTCTCATTAACTTTTAGTTCTTATGTCTTCGTTATGAATCAGTTGAATATTTCTCTCGATTCTCCTTCACTTGCGTGGTAAGAACAGACAAAAAACGGCCGCATCCACTCACATCCATTCTCTAGCTGGCATGTGTAAGGCACCGAAACCACAGCTCCCTATCCACAACCCGGCCCCACAGACCATCCATGGTTTACCATGGCCGCTTTACATGCCCTGGTTCAGGCCAGTGTCATTGCGTCAACTCCCGTGTCCCACATCGCTCAATTTCACATTACCCCATGCACGCCTTCCACTCTCATGCATGCTTAGGTCCCGAACACTCAAAATCGTTTTCTCTCCATCCTTCCATCTCCAGTTTGGTCTACCCCTTCTCCTTGTTCCATCCACTTTTAACACACATATCCTCTTTGTCAACCTCTCCTCATTCGTTCTCTCCATATTTCCAAACCATTTCAACACAACCTCTTGAAACAACTCACTATCCTCTCTTCTAACTCGTACACAGGCCTTACACACTTAATTAAAACTTCTCACTGCTTCAAGCAGCTTTCTTCTCACAACATACATGCTACGAGGCATCCCTATGAATCCTATCATATGCTTTCTCCAGATTCTTATATGGCACATGTTTCCCTATGTATTTCTCACACACTTTATCTAAAGCAAACACCTGATCCGCACATCCTCTACCACTTCTGAAACAACATTGTTTCTCCCAAGTCTGCACATGTTTTCACCCTCTTAAACACCACTCACTAAAATAACTTACTAAGTGCACTAAACAAACTTACACCTCTGTAGTTTGAACACTCATCTTTCTGCCTCTTGCCTTTATGCATATATTCTAACAATCCCAAGGCACCTTCCCATGATCCACACATACACCGAACATCCTAAGAACACAGTCATCCCTATTGCTTGAGAAATTCACCTACAATACCATTCACTCCAGCCGCCTTGCCACATCTGATCTTACATAAGGCCTCCACCATCTCTTTTTCTTCACCAAAACACTCTCCTTGACTCATTCACTTCGCATAACACACCATCTGCCACCCTATCATCAAACACATTCAACAATCCTTTCAATCACTCACTCCATCCCCCTAACCTCCCCAATATCTGTTACCACTTCCCCCACTTGTCCCCCTTCACCAAGATTCCAATTTGTTCTCTCTTTTTTTCGTATACTATCCATCCGCTGCCAAATCCACTCCCAGATAACTAAAACACTTCACTTCCTCCAGTTTTTCTCCATTCAAACTTACCTCCCAACTGATTTGTCCCTCAACCCTACTGTACCTAATAACCTTGCTCTTATTCACATTTATTCTCGCCTTTCTTCTTTCACACACTTTACCAAACTCAGTCACCAGATTCTGCAGTTTCTCACCCGAATCAGCCACCAGCGCTGTATCATCAGCGAACAACAACTGACTCACTTCCCAAGCCCTTTCATCCACAAGAGACTGCATACCTGCCCTTCTCTCCAAAACTCTTGCATTCACCTCCCTAACAACCCCATCCATAAAGTAATTAAACAACCATGGAGACATCAGACACCCCTGCCGCAAACCGACATACATTGAAAACCAATCACTTTCCTCTCTTCCTACTTGTAGACATGCCGTACATGCTCGATAAAAACTTTTCACTGCTTCTAGCAACTTGCCTCCCACACCATGTATTCTTAATACCTTCCACAGATCATCTCTATCAACTCTTAATACCTTCCACAGAGCATCTCTGTCAAATCTACCATATGCCTTCTCCAGATCCATAAATGCTACATATAAATCCATTTGCATTTCTAAGTATTTCTCACATACATTCTTCAAAGCAAACACCTGATCCACGCATCCTCTACAACTTCTGAAACCACACTGCTCTTCCCCAATCTGATGCTCTGTACATGCTTTCACCCTCTCAATCAATACCCTCCCATATAAATTTCCCAGGAATACTCAACAAACTTATACCTCTATAATTTGAGCAATCACCTTTATCCCCTTTGTCTTTGTACAATGGCACTATGTATGCATTCCGCCAATCCTCAGGCACCTCAACATGAGTCATACATACATCAAATATCCTTACCAACCAGTCAACAACACAGTCACCCCTTTTTTAATAAATTCCACTGCAATACCATCCAAACCCGCTGCCTTGTCGGCGTTCATCTACCGCAACGCTTTTACTACCTCTTCTCTGTTTACCAAATCATTCTCCCTAACCCTCTCCCTTCGCACACCATCTCGACTAAAACACCCTATATTTGCCACTCTATCATCAAACACATTCAACAAACCCTCAAAATACTCACTCCATCTCTCCATCTCCTTCTCACATCACCACTACTTGCTATTACCTCCCCATTAGCCCCCTTCACCGATGTTCCCATTTGTTCTCTTGTCTTACGCACTTTATTTACCTCCTTCCAAAACATCTTTTTATTCTCCCTAAAATTTAATGATACTCTCTCACCCTAACTCTCATTTGCCCTCTTTTTCACCTCTTGCACCTTTCTCTTGACCTCCTGCCTCTTTCTTTTATACATCTCCCAGTCATTTGCACTATTTCCCTGCAAAAATCGTCCAAATGCCTCTCTCTTCTCTTTCACTAATAATCTTACTTCTTCATCCCACCACTCACTACCCTTTCTAATCTGCCCACCTCCTACGCTTCTCATGCCACAAGCATCTTTTGCGCAAGCCATCACTGCTTCCCTAAATACATCCCATTCCTCCCCCACTCCCCTTACGTCCTTTGCTCTCACCTTTTTCAATTCTGCACTCAGTCTCTCCTGGTACTTCCTCATACATTCTTACATACATACATAATCGCCATTTCCCGCGTTAGCGAAGTAGCGTTAAGAACAGAGGACTGAGCCTTCGAGGGAATATCCTCACTTGGTACCCTTCTCTGTTGCTTCTTTTGAAAAATTAAAAACGAGAGGGAAGGATTTCCAGTCCCCCGCTCCCTCCCCTTTTACTCGCCTTCTACGACACGCAGGGAATACGTGGGGAGAATTCTGTCTCCCCTATGACGGTGCTGACCACTCTGTGTTTTGCAGATATGCCTTATACCATTCCAGGAGCAACACCCCCAACCGCCACTTTTTAGTGTGATTATTAGTACACATAGCTTTTAGTATACCTCCCACAGCTGTTTCACACACGGTATAGCTACTCCAATATGATCCTCGTCAGTTTAGCTTTCTGTAAGGCTTCCTTATATAGAAAAGCAAAATAAGTATCTTTCAGGTTAGGTATAGATTACATTAGTCACATAATATAAACCTCTGCCTCATAATGAGCTCATGTAAATGAGGCAATGATATAAAGGTGACCTGACAGCCCATGATGAAGGACAGCAATATAAAATTTCATTGTCTACTCCACATGGGTGAGGACGGGCTAATAGAGCAGGAGGCTCTTCCCCTTCCACCAATACCTCATTATTCGTACTTTTACCTGATATTCCACCATCTTGTTACAGTAATTATAAGTTTACTCCCACACTAACGTCTCCCAGACATTTCAAGCCCACACTAACGTCTCCCAGACACTTCTCGCCCACACTAACGTCTCCCAGACACTTCACGCCCACACTAACGTCTCCTATACACTTCTCGCCCACACTAACGTCTCCCAGACACTTCACGCCCACACTAACGTCTCCCAGACACTTCTCGCCCACACTAACGTCTCCCAGACACTTCACGCCCACACTAACGTCTCCCAGACACTTCACGCCCACACTAACGTCTCCCAGACACTTCTCGCCCACACTAACGTCTCCCAGACACTTCACGCCCACACTAACGTCTCCCAGACACTTCTCGCCCACACTAACGTCTCCCAGACACTTCTCGCCCACACTAACGTCTCCCAGACACTTCACGCCCACACTAACGTCTCCCAGACACTTCTCGCCCACACTAACGTCTCCCAGACACTTCTCGCCCACACTAACGTCTCCCAGACACTTCACGCCCACACTAACGTCTCCCAGACACTTCTCGCCCACACTAACGTCTCCCAGACGCTTCTCGCTCACACTAACGTCTCCGGGCCATGACAGGTGGGCGCCTCACTCTTCGCGAGCAACATTGGGTCGGGACACTTCATCGGACTGGCCGGCTCTGGAGCAGCCTCGGGCATTGGCATCGGCGCCTTCGAGTTTAATGTAAGTCTGGCTTGAACCTTAGATGTCCTTATAATCGTGCTTTCATATATTAGTACCCGCAGAACTGTGATCAATCAGATTACAAGAGATAGAGCTTTAAAAAGAAATCACTGTGTCAAGTGGATATTTGAATACAAGTAGTGTGTCGAGACATTTTGATTAATTCATTCTTGAGTAATGTCTATCGTCAGTACCTGTGGTTAGTTCTAACGTTCACTAATCTACAGTAACCAGTATAATGCATAATCCTTATAAGATGATGTGTGGACATGGTGTGTATCAATCTCACTCTATGTTGTCCTGTTTTTCCTAGTCTTGTGTCTGAACCAGTCCAATTAGTGGAGAGACTGACTGTGTGGTGCGGTGTGGTGGGTAGGGAGGCGCATCATGATGGGTGTGTGTTGCAGGCCATCTTCGTGCTGATGCTGCTGGGCTGGGTGTTCGTGCCAGTGTACATGAGCTCTGGTGTCTACACCATGCCCGAGTACCTGAGGGAGAGGTTCGGCGGCCAGAGGATCAGGATCTACCTCTCCTGCCTCGCTCTACTCCTCTCCATCTTCACCAAAATATCGGTAAGTGGGTGAGGTGAACTCACTCCCTCCTGCCGTTGGTGAGGTGAACCCACTCCTCCCTCCTGCCGTTGGCGAGGTGAACTCACTCCTCCCTCATGCCGTTGGCGAGGTGAACTCACTCCTCCCTTATGCCGTTGGCGAGGTGAACCCACTCCTCCCTCCTGCCGTTGGCAAGGTTAACTCACTCCTGCCTCCTGCCGATGGCGAGGTGAACTCACTCCTCCCTCCTGCCGTTGGCGAGGTGAACTCACTCCTCCCTCCTGCCGTTGGCGAGGTTAACTCACTTCTCCCTCCTGCCGATGGCGAGGTAAACTCACTCCTCCCTTCTGCCGATGGTGAAGTGAACCCACTCGTCCCTCCTGCCGTTGGTGAAGTGTACCCACTCCTCCCTCCCACCGTTGGCGAGGTGAACCCACTTCTCCCTCCTACCGTTGGAGGTGAACTCACTCCTCCCTCCTACCGTTGGTGAGGTGAACCCACTCCTCCCTCCTACCGTTGGTGAGGTGAACTCACTCCTCCCTCCTACCGTTGGTGAGGTGAACCCACTCATCCCTCCTACCGTTGGAGGTAAACTCACTCCTCCCTCCTACCGTTGGTGAGGTGAACCCACTCCTCCCTCCTACCATTGGTGAGGTGAACTCACTCCTCCCTCCTACCGTTGGTGAGGTGAACTCACTCCTCCCTCCTGCCTTATTTGTTGCAGTATCAAGAACGGTAAACCCAGCTTATAAAGAACTCTTGTTTTCAAGGAAAACCAGAGCTCTCCTGGGGTTGATAAAAAGCTGTGAAACTGACTTTTCCTTAACCTGGTTGACTGAACTTAGTTGCAAGATCAGTGTTACTGAACCCGTGATCAACACCTCCCCCTAGTCTTGCTGACCCGTACTTCAGCCTCCTATCAGTCTTGCTGACCCGTACAATGCAACTGACTTTCCCAGTATGACTGAACTATCCTGGCCTTTGACGTCGCCCCTAGTTTTATTTCTTTTTCAACAGTTATTTATATATAATTACTCCAGAATATTTTTCTTGTGTGCAGTTTGGATCTCTCTCTCTCTCTCTCTCTCTCTCTCTCTCTCTCTCTCTATATATATATATATATATATATATATATACTGATGTTACAGGCTGACCTGTACGCTGGGGCGCTGTTCATCCAGCAGGCGCTGAACAAGAACAGCGACCAGTGGATGTACATCAGCATCCTCATCTTACTGGCCATTGCTTCCCTTTTCACCATCACCGGAGGGCTCTCGGCCGTCATCTGGACAGACTTCGTCCAGACCATCCTCATGGTCGCGGGCGCCTGTACACTAATGGGCATGTGTAAGTACTGCTCCCAGGTTACATTACAGCATGGCTTGGGCATCTGGTATCCCCTTACTGAGGTCCTCTGTTCGTCGGTGTCATTAAAACTATAACATAAAGTTGACCGTCTCAGTCGTGACACACCAACAGATCCCGACGCATCCTACAGTCAGACCGTCCCTCTCAGATGGATAAGCATCAACCATCGTAAGTAGCCTCCTCTGACACACACCAGGAAAACTAATTTCAATCTCCTTGCGTAATAAAGCCCTCTTCTCCAGATGAGCTGATCAACGACCAATTAATGTAACCTACAAGACGTAAATGCATATGGTGACTACAGGTAAAGATCTAGATCCCTAAACACTAACATGTTATGTGAGGAGCTGGATGGAGGAGCAATTCAAGAACACACAGTCCATCAATCTTTTTTATATTTTCTCAGGTGCTGCTTAGCCCCGCTTAAAAGACCAACAGATTCGTGGAGCAAGAGTCTATCTTGATTCCACGTTGTCTCTAACTCAGACATCGTCTCCTCACCAAGACCTCCTTTTCATGTTTCCTGGTTATTTTCTCAAATATTTCTGGCAGACACAAGTGTCACCGGTCTGACGTCTCTTTTTTTATTTTTATTGCCTTCTGACTGTATCCTTTCCTTTACATTCCACATTTTTGCCTTGGTCTACCACGCCTGATGAATACTCTACCGAATTTTGCCTTTCTTAACCTGTCTTCGTACCTCATGAGTACATCACTCCAAATCACACGTAACCATAACTGGCTCTCCCTTTTGTCTTGATTATAATCACCAATTCATTGAGGTGACATCTGGTAATTCTAGTCTCTCTCTAGTCATCCTTTCAGGAGCATTTCTTCTTTTATTTCCCTTTCCTCTTTATTGTTTCATCAACCTCTGTGTCTCGTGCTTTCTCTGTAAACTCCCTTTTTGCTTGTAAAGCTCCTGATCCTTAATCCTCAGCACTTTTCTGAAATTCTCATCCAACGGATCATAAATTTTGCTAATGGTTTAGTCGCTCACAGTACTTATCTTTCTATCTAAAGCTTCACCCAATGTCCTTAGGCACCTCAGTGTCAATGTCCTCAAGTTCCTGACCCGCTGCATCAGTCTTAGTGCTCAGAATTTGATGGCCCAGCATTTAAAACTGCGTCTTCCATCCCACTATCGTCAGTATTTCTGTGCTCGCTGTTATGGGCATTTCATCTTGTTCAACACACTCTAGGACAGCTCAAATAGCCCCTTCAGACCTCTCCTGATCTTCAATCGTTCTGCCATTGTGTGTGTCTGTGTAAAGTAGTATAAAAAACCAAACGGATGAACCCCAGTTCAGGTAAAACTAGCATATGTATGCTGCTTCTCATACCACAAAACATTCGAAGCAGCAGTTTGTCTCTAAAGAGATTATGTGAATTATGAAAATGGCTGACTAAAATCACGCCTATGATTACATCAATTGTGTTCGTCGCTGAGCAGTTAACTCTATAGCCTTTAATGAACAGATTTATTTGTCTCCTAATCCCACAAGTACATATTCTTGACTAATTGTTGCTCATCTCTTAATCGTCTTGTATAACTCCTACTAACCAGTCATATGTTCCGCTGACATCCACTGTCAACTCCAAAGCTTTCTACGCCGTTGGGGGCTACAGACAACTGACTGAGGATTACTTCTACGCCATACCAAACAAAACGAAATATAGCGTCGACAACATGACCAACTGTGGCGAGCCTCCGGCATACGCCCTGCACCTCTTCAGATCCATCGTGCCCGGGGAATCAGACCTGCCCTGGACCGGCATGGTCTTCGGCATCACCGTGTCCGCCATCTGGTACTGGTGCACCGACCAGGTGAACAACTCCTCATTTGTATGGGACTTCTTAACGACGGGTGCGACACTTTAGCACAGCGGTAAGACCTTTGAGCACGACGCTACCACCCTTGAAAGTGATGGTCTGGCATTCGACCTGACCAGGAATGGTTATGTGAAAAGCCAGGCTATCCTACTCAAGGGTCGTACCGCTGTGTTCAAGGGTTGTACCATCACGTTCAATGGATGGAAGTAGTTGCAACGCTTCTAACAATCTTCCTTGCTTACTGTGTGATGTAAGTGTGTCGGCATATCTTTAGTACTTTGAGCCAAAGTCTTATCTCCCTCACTGCATGTTTTAATACCGTATCTCCTTCAACACTCCCTCCAGCAAATGGGGTTATTGCAATACCTCCAACACAACACAGGAGCGCTGTGCTAGTTATAATGACACATGATACCGGTGATGGAGTTCAACACCCGAGTAACGCCATGTCTCCCACAACACAGAACATATCTGGCTCCTCACCTAGGTCTACTGATGTGCCTCCCCTACAGGTACCTTTTGCTTTACTACCTTGTTTCTACCGCAGCTTAGGTCTAAGCAGGACACAACCTGGTCATAAACTATAAGGCTTCCTATTGTCTATCCTTCCCATATATACCCATATACGCATCTCCTTCAGCAAATAATTCATAATGTGTTTCCTACTGTACAATTACCTCTTATCATGGAGAACCAATGTTCTCACTCAGCACTCAGAGCTGATTTTGCGTCCTCCTCGACACAAAACTAATTTTGCTTCTCCCCGAAATGCACAAGGGAATAATGATGTACGTATCAACACGACAGACAAGACTGATACATTTCTTGCAACAGACGACATGTATCTCCATTAGAAAATAAGTTTACAATTGTATCTTAGCACCCAGGACAAACGTTGCTCCGGATGTCACTCAACGCTAAGAAAAAAGGTGTTTCTGTTAGTATTTAATGCTGGTAAAACTTGTCTATTCTCGTGAACTCCTGGACTGCCTGTGAAGCTCTTGGAGAACTAACTTACCCACCGTCTTACTCACAGCCTTACTAAAAGGGGCAACACTAGCAGGAGGCGTCTCTTATATCTCCTGTAGCTTTTTATGCTGTTGGCGGCTACAACCAGCTGGTGACTGACTACTTCCAAGCCGTGCCCAGTAAACTGATTTACGACGAGAACAACCAGACATGCCCCAGATGCTATCCACCTCCCTACGCCATGAACCTCTTCCGGCCCATCGTTGGATCCGACCTGCCCTGGCCCGGGGTGGTGTTCGGCCTCACCTGCGGCTCCATCTGGTACTGGTGCACCGACCAGGTATCTTCAGGCACATGTGGCTCCCGCCTTGTCCCCTCGTGTACTAACAACGTCTTCATTGGATGCTAACAAGCTTTTTGTATTGTTTGCTCTTACAGCACGACGCCGTGTATCAACCTTGAGTACATCGGTACGGTCTTTGAACATGTCGGTGCGACCCATGAGCACGACGGTACTGCCCTTGGGTTATGATGGCGCGGCCTTTGACCAAAGTCTTAGGATTTAAAGGCCAGGCCATCGCATCCAAGGTTCGTGCCGTCGTGTTCAAGGGTCGCATTGTCGTGCTCAAGCTAAGGATAAACCACTACAAAAGCAAAATGACAGGAACAAAATTAGAGAGGTTTCTGTCCAGTGTTTAACAAAGGCGGTCCGACTGATGGCGTTCACCTATCACGGTTCTCGGTGACATCAGTGTCGCCCAAGATTACTGACCACTCACTAAAGTATCTGTCATTCTCAACACACAACTCAAGATGCCAAAATAAGACCGCGATATGAGTGCATGTGTCCGCGGTATAAAGCGCGAAGACAAATACTCGCTGAATAATATATGTCCATGTGTCCGCGGTATAAAGAGCGAAGACAAATACTCGCTGAATAATATATGTCCATGTGTCCGCGGTATAAAGAGCGAAGACAAATACTCGCTGAATAATATATGTCCATGTGTCCGCGGTATAAAGCGCGAAGACAAATACTCGCTGGATAATGTATGTTCATGTGTCCGCGGTATAAAGAGCGAAGACAAATACTCGCTGGATAATATATGTCCATGTGTCCGCGGTATAAAGAGCGAAGACAAATACTCGCTGAATAATATATGTCCATGTGTCCGCGGTATAAAGCGCGAAGACAAATACTCGCTGGATAATGTATGTCCATGTGTCCGCGGTATAAAGAGCGAAGACAAATACTCGCTGGATAATGTATGTCCATGACAAACTAACTGCTAATGATTGTAGGCGAGGCAGAACCCGGGTTATGAGTTTGGTGGTCATGTGTAGGTATCGCTCTTTCAGTTCCTCGCTTCAAAGGTTCCCGTATGAATCATTAATCACCACAAAGCACGATCTCTCCTCAGGATTAATACAACGGAGACAGAGAAGCATTTTTTATCAATATTGATCAAGAGATTCTTAAAGTAGGACAGTGGAGTGCAAAGTGCAATGTTGCTATAGAAGAATCGTCAGAGAGCCAACCACACATCTTGGCAAGTCTCTAAATGCCTTCAGATATACGACTAAGGAGATGCTTTAGGTGATGTAATAAACTTCACAGTCACCATCACTCGTCTGGTCTCCCTACACAAGCTGTCACCGATGTGCTGGAGTAAGTCCAGTGTGTGATATGTGACAAATATGGTAACAGACCTCAGATAGGAGAGATATCAAGAGATAAGGCCCTAAAAAAAATAAAAAAAAAAGAGTGGAATACGGGACGACCCCTTTTGAAGTGCTTATCAGCCACGATGATGTTGACATACTACCAGTGTCCTGAACGGTAGAGGACTGGTGCGATGACGTCATAATAGGCAGCTGAGCGAAAAGTTAACGAAAAGACGCAAAGAAAATAATATCTTGAGCAACGGAATGAATGACATATGGAGGAACGAGAGTGAAGAGGGAGTAACGTTCACAGGGGTCATGACAGAACCAAAGAACCACTTTTTTTTTTTTTCTTACAAAAGAAATAAATAGTTTGCTCCTTGAGCACGACGGTACGACACAGGACGGGTCGTACCACTCAAGCGATCATCCCGTCTTGTTCAAGGGTTAAGTGGTGGGGTCCTGACAGCGTAGAGCTCCCACCCCACATGAACATATCGGTATTTACATGTCAACAGGAAAACGAACGCGTAGCTACACCGGCTGACACCGGATCACAGAGGTCTTATCATAACGGCAGATCCAGTGTTGTTTTATTATACTCGTATATCTTACTCTCCGTCCATCTCACACGTAAGAATTGACAACGTGTAAGTCACACGACCCGGTCTTTGAAAACTCTTGGTTTTCTTGCGGTGGGCGCTACACGCTGGCAATGCCTTTTGGCAAAATCTCTTCGTAAGCACTCATCAGTAAGCTCTCTCTCTCTCTCTCTCTCTCTCTCTCTCTCTCTCTCTCTCTCTCTCTCTCTCTCTCTCTCTCTCTACGGCTGTCAAGCTTCACTTCTTGGCCCAGGTTGCTGTCTCTGGGCTCAAACACACACTCTATCAGTGTCACGTATAAAACCTGACCATATGTCATACGACTCGTTCTTCTTAACTGAGGATTTTCCTGAGGTGACCGCTACGCGTTAGCCCTGCCTTTTGCAAAAACACGTCGAAAGTACTCGTGAGGAAGTAAGTACTGTCTGTCTCTCTATATGTCTTGTTTCTCACAAGGAAACATTGCTGGCTGCTTTCCATCACATAAAGTAATTCTGGCTATGTTCGGGATGGTAATGTGTCCAGCTTGCTATACATAAATGGTATCTTATGTGTCCAGCTTGCCATAAATGTAAACATTTTATGAGTCCAGCTCGCAATATATGTAGATTACATCTTATGTGTCCAACTTGCTATATACGTAGATTACATCTTATATGTCCAGCTTGCTATACATGTAGATTACATCTTATATGTCCAGCTTGCTATATAAATAGAATACATCTTCAGTGTCCAGCTTGCTATATATATATATATATATATATATATATATATATATATATATATATATATATATATATATATATATTACACGAAAGTGCACTTGGGAACTTTTCGTGTTTCATTTTCCCCGTGGACTCATAGGAATATCTTGATCACGCGCAAAATTGTGATCTTTACCAATATATATATATATATATATATATATATATATATATATATATATATATATATATATATATATGTATATATATCGTACATTTTATATGTCCAGCGCTATATAAACACAGTACAACGTATGTCCAGCTTGCTATATAAACCGAGTGCATCTTATGTGTCCATCTTACTATATATACATAGAATACATCTAATATGTCTAGCTTGCTATATAAAAAGAGCACATCTTTTGTGTCCATCTTGCTATATATATAGAATACATCTTATGGGTCCAGCTTGCTATATAGAGTACATCTTTTGTGTCCACCTTGCTATATATATATATATATATATATATATAGAATACATCTTCTGGGTCCAGCTTGCTATATAAACAGAGTACATCTTCTGTGTCCACCTTGCTATATATATAGAATACATCTTATGTGTCCAGTTTGCTATATAAAAAGAGTACATCTGTTGTGTCCACCTTGCTATATATATGTAGAATACATCTTATGGGTCTAGCATGCTATACATAAACAAGCTAGTCTATTTACCAGAACATTACAGTCTTTCCGGGATGCTGAGTTTCGTATATATCATTGCACGTCACAACGGAGAATATCCATTTATCAGTACTCAATAATAACAATATCTGTGTTTCTATGTATGTAGTCATATACTTTTTTTCAACAGACTATTAATCACCTTTTTCATTTTCTTAATACAAGGATACTGATTTAATGCAAAGCTAATGATGAGGAACTTGAGTCTGAATACGATCCTACGTCTGGACGCATAACTCGGTTCCTCCACACACACTCATTGTTTTCAACCGAAGGAGCAATCACTCAAACAGACGTATAGGAAATATTGTCCGTAAAGCCACGGGTCCAGAGGCTATAAATTCATCAACAACTTAAGGCTCTTCTCATGGTCTAATCCATACTGAAGTTGCATACGATAAATTTTCCAGAAAGAATATTATGAGTCATGGACGGACACTTTAATATGACATTACCATAGGTCTGCCGTAGCTAAGGCCAAATGACTTTGGAAGGTTAAGTTGGTACGAAGGCAAGTGTCTATCAGCCTGGTGTTTTTACATGTCATTAGCTCTATTTACTGTCATTATCGTTTCATTCGGTGGCCCAGAGAAAGTGTGCGTGACTAGTAAATACATCCCAATGAAAGAAAACGATACAGGCTTATCTTTACCTGTAAATAAAAAAAGAAAGAATACTTGATATCTAGACACAAGTATGAGGCTTAAGTGTCCTCCAAGAACAGAATATCATCCGCCTCGAAGCGAGTCACATGGCGTATGTACTTAGTACATCACTAGCCACGGGAAGTGGTCAGAGGCTGTGCTCTTTACACCAGTGTCAATTGTCCTGGGTCGCTACACTGTATTACTCGCCGTGACACCAGGGGGTAAAGGCACACCTGCCCCAAGATGAGTCACCCTGGGGTAAGTCGGTGGGTGCGATCATTGCAAAGTTAAGCTTGGAGAAGTCAATATTTACCTTAGGATTGATTAGATGGTCGTCTGTACTGTATGACGAACCTGAGTTTTGAATCAGACGGTGTATTCACCGTAAGACTGGTGCAGTGAGCACATCCAGTATGCAACGGACTCATGGGTGAATCGGCGATTGTATGTATGCTGTGTATTCGGGTTGAGTGAGTAGATGTCCACTGTATAACTAGACCATAAATGAGGTAGTGGGAGTATATCGAGTGCATTACCAGCTATAGGGTGAGGCAGACGGTACAATGTACTGAGCCACCTTCCTCCTCCTCCCTCCCACACCCTGCAGGTCATCGTCCAGCGAACCCTCTCCAGCCGGAACATGATCCACGCTAAAGCGGGATGCGTCCTGGCGGCCACCATAAAATTCCTGCCGATGTTCATGTTGGTGTTCCCGGGCATGGCGGCCAGGATCCTTTATACGGACCGAGTGGCTTGCGTGGACCCCGACGAATGCAAAGAGATCTGCGGCAGCGAGACTGGATGTACCAACATAGCCTACGTGGAACTCGTCTTGAACCTCCTGCCCACTGGTATGAACTTCTTATCCACTGGTATGAACCTCCTTCCCACAAGTATGTACCTTCTCCCCACTGGTGTGAACCTCTCATTAACTGTTATGAACTTCCTATCCACTGGTATGAAATTCTGCCCACTGTTACGAAACTCTTATCCACTGGCATGAACCTCCTGCTCATTGGTATGAAACTTCTTCCTACTGGTATGAACCTTCTTCCCACTGGTATGAACTTCATGTCCGCTGGCATGGTGAGCAGTGGTTGTAAACACTATCATGTCTGGTGCATGTTAAGTGACTTTAAGACACTGGAGAAAGACTTGTCACCTTCACAGGTCGTACAACTGGCACAAAGTAGTACGACCCATGAAGACAAAGGTACGACACATGAGCACAGCTGTACGATCCTTAAGCACGACAGTATAACTCTTGAGCACGATGGTACGACACCTTGAGAAAGATGGCCTGACCTTTGACCTGATTTTTCAGGATCGAGCCATCGTGCCAAAGAGTCGTACTCTCGTACCTTAAGGCTCGAACCGTTGGGCTCTCAGGGTCGTACCGTTGTGTCCAAAGGGTTAAGATGCTAGTGAAGTAAGCAGACTTCTCCACCAGCATCCGTCCTTGAAATATGATCAAGACTTCTCCTTCCATCGATGCAATTACTAAATCCTCTGCCAATACGGTACAGAACGATCATCTGGCGTACTCACCACACTCCACAGTAACCTGACTTTTGCGTCGACAGGAATGTCCGGGTTGATGCTGGCGGTGATGTTGGCGGCGCTCATGTCCTCCCTCACCTCCATCTTCAACTCCTCCTCCACCATCTTCACCATCGACATCTGGACGAGGATCCACAAGAAGGCCACCGACGTGGAGTTGCTCATCGTCGGCCGGGCCTTCGTCCTCATCATGGTGGCGGTGTCCATCTCATGGATCCCCGTCATCCAGTGAGTCCTGAAGAACAATGAGTCTTATAGAACAGAGTCTTATAGAACTGTGACTCTTACAGAGTAAAGTTTTACACATGAGTGTCTTACAGAACAATGAGTCTTACAGAATAAAGTATTATAGAACGGGGTCTTAGAGAACAATGAGTCTTACAGAAAAAGTTTTACAGAACAGGGTCTTTTAGAATAAGTCTTATAAATCAACAGGCTTATACAACAGGGTCTTACAGAACAATGAGTCCTACAGAATGAAAGTTTTATAGAATAGGGTCTTATACACCAATGAGTCTTACAGAGCAAAGTCTTACAGATGAGGGTCCTATAGAACAATGAGTCTTACAGAATAAAGTCTTATAGAACGGGGTCTTACAGAACACTTGAGTTTTATAGAATAAAAGTTTTATAGAACAGGTTCTTATAGAATAACAGTCCTATACAACAGGGTCCTACAGAACAATGAGTCCTATAGAACTAAAGTCTTATAGAACAGGTTCTTATAGAACAATGAGTCTTAAAGAGTAGTCTTACAGAAGAGGGTCTTATACAACAGTGGGTCTTACATGATAGTCTTCTAAAACACTTAGTCTCATAGAAAAAAAAATCGTGGAGTGATGAGTCTTACAGAGCACTGAGTCTTGTGGGAAAACATTCTCGTGGAATAATGAGTCTTACAGAACACAGAGTCTTACGGCGGCTCTCATGATGGGGCATTTACCTCCTCTTCCTCATATATAAACACGGAAATCTAGCTTTCTGATCTACAGGCAAAACAAAGAGCATCAGAGAGGGATGACCTACACATACCACTGGTAAGGGGTGAACAGTTAGGGTAACCATCTTACGCTAGGTCAGGTGAGGAAGTGTGAGGTGTGTGTGGATTAGCATCGTAGGTAGTGTGACACCAGGGGCCGTGTTCGAGAACAATACGACGGGAACTGTGTAGATTAGGAAGCATGAGTCAAGTGTACCGAGTATTACAGGTGACGAGGCGTGTGACGGCCAGGACATGACGAGTAGACTGAAAAAAGATATCAAAGAAGTAGTATGGAGGAACTTAGTGGGATGGTAAGGTCATATGGGATGGGCGACTCCACTTCGCTCGCAGGCTTATATAGTATTCTACTCATGTACAACTGTTGTAATTCACTCTGTCGCACATCACATGAGAATGTGTCAGGAGGTTGTACTGCTCTGTTTACATGAGTTTACCTTATCTTTACTAGTATACCGTGGCACCGGGGCCCCTCTTATCGGACTTGGTTATCTATAAATGAATTTCAAACTGATGTCTTATATTCATGTCTCTTTGAGGTTCCACGGACGTGACTTATTTATAACTAATTTTCTGTCTCTCGTTATATACTAACTGATTTCAGATTACATATATATATATATATATATATATATATATATATATATATATATATATATATATATATATATATATATATATATATATATATATATATATATATATATATATATATATATATATATATTTATATATATATATATATATATATATATATATATATATATATATATATATATATATATATATATATATTTATCCCTGGGGATAGGGGAGAAAGAATACTTCCCACGTATTCCCTGCGTGTCGTAGAAGGCGACCAAAAGGGAAGGGAGCGGGGGGCTGGAAATCCTCCCCTCTCGTTTTTTTTTAATTTTCCAAAAGAAGGAACAGAGAAGGGGGCCAGGTGAGGATATTCCCTCAAAGGCCCAGTCCTCTGTTCTTAACGCTACCTCGCTATCGCGGGAAATGGCGAATAGTATGAAAAAAAAAAAAAAAAAAAAAAAAAAATATATTTATATATATATATATATATATATATATATATATATATATATATATATATATATATATATATATGATATTATGTTTGTAATGCTTTATGGACCTGATCTGCTTCATGTTGATAAGAATGGAGAGACAGGTAATGAAAGAGATTAGGACTAATAATAAATGATTACTTTTAGGCAAAGAGTGTTGTTAATGCATCTCTTACCGAACCATCCCACATTGTCCTGGACCATGATATTAACTATGTATCATCCTACACCGTAACATTAACGTTGTATTACCATCACACAGGAACTCTGCCAACTCTCAACTGTTCGTGTACATCCAGAGTATATCTTCCTTCCTGTCGCCTCCCATCTGTGCCACTTACATACTGGCTGTGTTCTGGGAGAGAACAACGGAGCCTGTGAGTCCTACAAGGGACTGTCCTCAACAGCCTCTTATTATTTTCATATGTAAATACAGACTCGCTTGGTCTACGTCAGTGGTATTTGAGTGGACTTCTACAAGCAAACGCTAAAGCATGTTCCTTACAATATATATATATATATATATATATATATATATATATATATATATATATATATATATATATATATATATATATATATATCCCTGGGGATAGGGGAGAAAGAATACTTCCCACGTATTCCCTGCGTGTCGTAGAAGGCGACTAAAAGGGAAGGGAGCGGGGGGCTGGAAATCCTCCCCTCTCATTTTTTTATTTTAATTTTCCAAAAGAAGGAACAGAGAAGGGGGCCAGGTGAGGGTATTCCCTCAAAGGCCCAGTCCTCTGTTCTTAACGCTACCTCGCTATCGCGGGAAATGGCGAATAGTATGAAAAAAAAAAAAAAAATATATATATATATATATATATATATATATATATATATATATATATATATATATATATATATATATATATATATATATTTTTTTTTTTTTTTTTGCCGCTGTCTCCCGCGTTTGCGAGGTAGCGCAAGGAAACAGACGAAAGAAATGGCCCAACCCACCCCCATACACATGTATATACATACGTCCACACACGCAAATATACATACCTACACAGCTTTCCATGGTTTACCCCAGACGCTTCACATGCCCTGATTCAATCCACTGACAGCACGTCAACCCCGGTATACCACATCGATCCAATTCACTCTATTCCTTGCACGCCTTTCACCCTCCTGCATGTTCAGGCCCCGATCACACAAAATCTTTTTCACTCCATCTTTCCACCTCCAATTTGGTCTCCCACTTCTCCTCGTTCCCTCCACCTCCGACACATATATCCTCTTGGTCAATCTTTCCTCACTCATTCTCTCCATGTGCCCAAACCATTTCAAAACACCCTCTTCTGCTCTCTCAACCACGCTCTTTTTATTTCCATACATCCCTTACGTTACTTACTCGATCAAACCACCTCACACCACACATTGTCCTCAAACATCTCATTTCCAGCACATCCATCCTCCTGCGCACAACTCTATCCATAGCCCACGCCTCGCAACCATACAACATTGTTGGAACCACTATTCCTTCAAACATACCCATTTTTGCTTTCCGAGATAATGTTCTCGACTTCCACACATTCTTCAAGGCTCCCAGGATTTTCGCCCCCTCCCCCACCCTATGATCTACTTCCGCTTCCATGATTCCATCCGCTGCCATATCCACTCCCAGATATCTAAAACACTTTACTTCCTCCAGTTTTTCTCCATTCAAACTTACCTCCCAATTGACTTGACCCTCAACCCAAGTATATATATATATATATATATATATATATATATATATATATATATATATATATATATATATATATATATTTTTTTTTTTTTTTTTTGCTTTGTCGCTGTCTCCCGCGTTTGCGAGGTAGCGCAAGGAAACAGACGAAAGAAATGGCCCAACCCACCCCCATACACATGCCTTGATTCAATCCACTGACAGCACGTCAACCCCTGTATACCACATCGCTCCAATTCACTCTATTCTTTGCCCTCCTTTCATCCTCCTGCATGTTCAGGCCCCGATCACACAAAATCTTTTTCACTCCATCTTTCCACCTCCAATTTGGTCTCCCTCTTCTCCTCGTTCCCTCCACCTCCGACACATATATCCTTTTGGTCAATCTTTCCTCACTCATTCTCTCCATGTGACCAAACCATTTCAAAACACCCTCTTCTGCTCTCTCAACCACGCTCTTTTTATTTCCACACATCTCTCTTACCCTTACGTTACTTACTCGATCAAACCACCTCACACTACACATTGTCCTCAAACATCTCATTTCCAGCACATCCATCCTCCTGCGCACAACTCTATCCATAGTCCACGCCTCGCAACCATACAACATTGTTGGAACCACTATTCCTTCAAACATACCCATTTTTGCTTTCCGAGATAATGTTCTCGACTTCCACACATTCTTCAAGGCTCCCAGAATTTTCGCCCCCTCCCCCACCCTATGATCCACTTCCGCTTCCATGGTTCCATCCGCTGCCAGATCCACTCCCAGATATCTAAAACACTTCACTTCCTCCAGTTTTTCTCCATTCAAACTCACCTCCCAATTGAATTGACCCTCAACCCTACTGTACCTAATAACCTTGCTCTTATTCACATTTACTCTTAACTTTCTTCTTTCACATACTTTACCAAACTCAGTCACCAGCTTCTGCAGTTTCTCACTTGAATCACCCACCAGCGCTGTATCATCAGCGAACAACAACTGACTCACTTCCCAAGCTCTCTCATCCCCAACAGACTTCATACTTGCCCCTCTTTCCAAAACTCTTGCATTCACCTCCCTAACAACCCCATCCATAAACAAATTAAACAACCATGGAGACATCACACACCCCTGCCGCAAACCTACATTCACTGAGAACCAATTACTTTCCTCTCTTCCTACACGTATACATGCCTTACATCCTCGATAAAAACTTTTCACTGCTTCTAACAACTTGCCTCCCACACCATATATTCTTAATACCTTCCACAGAGCATCTCTATCAACTCTATCATATGCCTTCTCCAGATCCATAAATGCTACATACAAATCCATTTACTTTTCTAAGTATTTCTCACATACATTCTTCAAAGCAAACACCTGATCCACACATCCTCTACCACTTCTGAAACCACACTGCTCTTCCCCAATCTGATGCTCTGTACATGCCTTCACCCTCTCAATCAATACCCTCCCATATAATTTGCCAGGAATACTCAACAAACTTATACCTCTGTAATTTGAGCACTCACTCTTATCCCCTTTGCCTTTGTACAATGGCACTATGCACGCATTCCGCCAATCCTCAGGCACCTCACCATGAGTCATACATACATTAAATAACCTTACCAACCAGTCAACAATACAGTCACCCCCTTTTTTAATAAATTCCACTGCAATACCATCCAAACCTGCTGCCTTGCCGGCTTTCATCTTCCGCAAAGCTTTTACTACCTCTTCTCTGTTTACCAACTCATTTTCCCTAACCCTCGCACTTTGCACACCACCTCGACCAAAACACCCTATATCTGCCACTCTATCATCAAACACATTCAACAAACCTTCAAAATACTCACTCCATCTCCTTCTCACATCACCACTACTTGTTATCACCTCCCCATTTGCGCCCTTCACTGAAGTTCCCATTTGCTCCCTTGTCTTACGCACTTTATTTACCTCCTTCCAGAACATCCTTTTATTCTCCCTAAAATTTAATGATACTCTCTCACCCCAACTCTCATTTGCCCTTTTTTTCACCTCTTGCACCTTTCTCTTGACCTCCTGTCTCTTTCTTTTATACGTCTCCCACTCAATTTCATTTTTTCCCTGCAAAAATCGTCCAAATGCCTCTCTCTTCTCTTTCACTAATACTCTTACTTCTTCATCCCACCACTCACTACCCTTTCTAATCAACCCACCTCCCACTCTTCTCATGCCACAAGCATCTTTTGCGCAATCCATCACTGATTCCCTAAATACATCCCATTCCTCCCCCACTCCCCTTACTTCCATTGTTCTCACCTTTTTCCATTCTGTACTCAGTCTCTCCTGGTACTTCCTCACACAAGTCTCCTTCCCAAGCTCACTTACTCTCACCACCCTCTTCACCCCAACATTCACTCTTCTTTTCTGAAAACCCATACAAATCTTCACCTTAGCCTCCACAAGATAATGATCAGACATCCCTCCAGTTGCACCTCTCAGCACATTAACATCCAAAAGTCTCTCTTTCGCGCGCCTGTCAATTAACACAATCCAATAACGCTCTCTGGCCATCTCTCCTACTTACATAAGTATACTTATGTATATCTCGCTTTTTAAACCAGGTATATATATATATATATATATATATATATATATATATATATATATATATATATATATATATATATATATATATATATTTAGGTTATTTTGATGCTGATATATTTTTGTTCAAGGCCTCTGAATATTCACTGCATACTGACTACTTAAACAGCCTTTTCTGTTTTGCATTAAATTTCTAGTTTCCATTCTTGACTTTAACGGCAAAATGATTCACAGTGACACAGAGTTTTGTTCAAGCACTGGACCTCAGAACTAAAATAAATTTCGAAACACATCACGAAAGACGGACAATCTTCAGTTTCTAGCTTGAAATCTTGAGGCGAAATTGAATCTTTTTTTTTTACAAGTTATCTTTACTGATGGTTGCTGACGGTAGTCTGTTATTGCAGGGGGCGTTCTGGGGCCTCATCGTGGGCCTAGTCATAGGGATGGCCCGCTTCATCATGGAGTACGCCTTCGTCATTCCTGTATGTGGAGGTAACTTCCGCCCTGGGCACACTGACCACAAACATCACCGGTTGGTAGGAGGGCCATATATGCAGTGAGAGTGTGTGTGTATGGTCTCAGAATCAACTTGAACTCCTGTGGTTGATACTCAATTTTAATTTCAGTTGGTGGCTATAACTTGACGTTGATGGCCACAAATGAAATTGCCACTCAACAGGCCCAAACAACCAACCAACCTGGCTGGTACCCACAACAAAAATGACAGTAATAATAACAAAGAGTTACCGCTGCTTGGTAATACAAGGGCCACTGGGTGACAGACAGAGTTATGTGTCATATTCGTAATTTTATTGCCAACTCAGAATAATGCAGCAGAGATCCACGAACTATATGAAAAGACGACGTATGAGACTCGACAATATCTTGCATGGTGTGGACACAGTATATCTAAAACATCCTCTTACCAAAACAAAAATCAACACCCATGACTTCCTCCAACAAAACATAATCTCCAAACTACATTAAATTCTACCAATTCACCATAATTCTATAGGTATCTAAAGATGCAATACATCTATCTAAATTAAGAATTCAAGATAATATCACTATTCTACAGCAGACAACCTCGTCATAAACCAAGAGGTCTTCTGTTATTTGCCTATTCCAAGTCTCTTCACGGAGCGTTAGGTCTCGTTACCTGGTTGCTCCATGTTTTCCTCACACCGTATGATATACAAGCCTTATAGCACTCGGAATATATGATGGTACGCCTCTAGTGGCGGACTCGAGTGAAAACTACAGAAGCTGGCCTCTGAGTTTGGAAGACTGTGTGAAAGGAGAAAGTTAAGGGTCAAAGTGAATAAAAGTGAAATCGAAAGTCAAATCATTATGTTTAGCACGAAAGTGAAAACGTCTGGTTGACATCTAGGAGTGGACATAGCACCAGGTGGAACCATAGGAATTAAAGTAAGCCATGGGATGGGAAGGTGGCTAAAGTCCTGGATGAACTGAGCATCGAGGATAAAAGATTTTTATCCCATGCACGCCACACACCCTCCTGCAAGATCAGGCCCCGACACCACAAAGCGTCTTTCACAATACCCTTTTCGCTACTCCTTGGTTTTCCATCCTAATTGTTCCCTCCACTTTTGATCCTGACATAAATGCCCTCTTAGTCAGCCTCTCTTATCAAACCATCAATAATATCCATTTTTGTCACTGCTGACAGTGACCTCTCTCTCCACACTCCTCAATGCACCCAGGATCTTCCCTTTATTTCCACTCAGTGGCTCCATTTGCTGTTACATCCATCTCAAAGTATGTAAATTCAAACTCTCACTGCAACCAACTTACATATTTCCACTGCTAGACCTTATAACTTTTCATCACTTCACCACACAACTTTCTGCTTAAATTAAAGGGGTACGTTTCCCCAGCTTTTCAGGCAAGTTTCCCTCAAAATTATTTTCTTTAACATTTAGAGTAAAGAGAAAACAAGCTCTATATAATATTAAGGCTGACTATTATAAACCAAACAAATTGCCTTTGAATCAAACTTTTGGGTTACCCGTATGCTGCTTGCAGGGGTTCAGAGGTCCGCACAAACTGTCGATATTTCTTACGCGGTTTTCATCAACTTCTGTGAAGTTTGTCCTGCGTTTGGAGGACGCATGTATCCCAGAAGAACCTCCGGAAGATTGCTGTTGCCAGGAAAGCAAGTTGTGCTCTCTGGCAGATGCGTGACTCTAAGGAAGCCTCTGAAGCAGTGGAGGAAGGTCCCATGACCTTGATAAAGAAGGGGACCAAGAACCTTCTTTATATTCAGTAGTATGTAGAATTTCCTAATTAAGTTTCTGTTACTGGAAAACATAATACTAAAAAGTTAAGGGCAGAGATGTATGGCAAAACTTTAGACGCCGATTTCTCGAAATTTAGATCCTAAAGACTCAAAAAAATATTACTAGGAAAGTTATAACCGATTTTTGTTGTTTTCATCTGTCAGGAGCATCAACTGTCGCATGTTGTCTCCTTTATGTGTCCTGAGTCGATGACAATGAGGGAAGATTTGTAAAGTCTAGGATCATAAAAATGTTTCGAAAAAAATTTCTTGAAGATATACTACTTGTATTATGGTAACTGCCATGTCTTAGAGAGTTTAGAAAGGGTTGTTCAACAGGCCTGTATGCAAGTAATTAACATTCGATCTATATTACGTTACATATTACTGTCAAAAGTTGGGGCATTTTATGGAAGATTTTTCTGGTTTTCAATTCATTCACAAAAACTATTCCTGTGTTCATGAAATCTACAAAAGAATTTCATAACATTACAACTTTATACCAGAAAAAATCAGTTTTATCCGTTAATATTCTAAATTTGACGTAAACGAGGGATTAAATCTCTCCCAACTTCTGAATCCAGTCCATGCAATTTCTCATTCGATTCCACCATCAGAGCCGTGTTATCAGCAAACAGCAACTGACTCACTTCCTAAGCCACTCCACTCCCAGCAGACTGCACAGTGGGTAAGACCTCTTACTCTTGAACTTAGTTTCACTCAGAACCAGAACATCCTCAAACTTATTCAATCTCACCCTTTTCACCCTAGTTATATCCACGCACATTAAGGTACCCTAACCTGAGCCTTTGAGGTGGATATGGACTTCTTTCCTTAGCTCCTTCCGTTCTAACCCAAAGGAATTGAAAACATGGGAAAGGTATCCGGTCCCAAGCTCCCGCCCCTTTTAGTCGCTTGCATGACACTTACGGAATGCGCGATCTTCACCCTCCCCTCTCCCCAAATATATATATATATATAATTGCAGTGGAATTTATTAAAAAAGGGGTGACTGTATTGTTGACTGGTTGGTAAGGTTATTTAATGTATGTATGACTCATGGTGAGGTGCCTGAGGATTGGCGGATTGCGTGCATAGTGCCATTGTACAAAGGCAAAGGGGATAAGAGTGAGTGCTCAAATTACAGAGGTATAAGTTTGTTGAGTATTCCTGGTAAATTATATGGGAGGGTATTGATTGAGAGGGTGAAGGCATGTACAGAGCATCAGATTGGGGAAGAGCAGTGTGGTTTCAGAAGTGGTAGAGGATGTGTGGATCAGGTGTTTGCTTTGAAGAATGTATGTGAGAAATACTTAGAAAAGCAAATGGATTTGTATGTAGCATTTATGGATCTGGAGAGGGCATATGATAGAGTTGATAGAGATGCTCTGTGGAAGGTATTAAGAATATATGGTGTGGGAGGCAAGTTGTTAGAAGCAGTGAAAAGTTTTTATCGAGGATGTAAGGCATGTGTACGTGTAGGAAGAGAGGAAAGTGATTGGATCTCAGTGAATGTAGGTTTGCGGCAGGGGTGTGTGATGTCTCCATGGTTGTTTAATTTGTTTATGGATGGGGTTGTTATGGAGGTGAATGCAAGAGTTTTGGAAAGAGGGGCAAGTATGAAGTCTGTTGGGGATGAGAGCCTGGGAAGTGAGTCAGTTGTTGTTCGCTGATGATACAGCGCTGGTGGCTGATTCATGTGAGAAACTGCAGAAGCTGGTAACTGAGTTTGGTAAAGTGTGTGAAAGAAGAAAGTTAAGAGTAAATGTGAATAAGAGCAAGGTTATTAGGTACAGTAGGGTTGAGGGTCAAGTCAATTGGGAGGTGAGTTTGAATGGAGAAAAACTGGAGGAAGTGAAGTGTTTTAGATATCTGGGAGTGGATCTGGCAGCGGATGGAACCATGGAAGCGGAAGTGGATCATAGGGTGGGGGAGGGGGCGAAAATTCTGGGAGCCTTGAAGAATGTGTGGAAGTCGAGAACATTATCTCGGAAAGCAAAAATGGCTATGTTTGAAGGAATAGTGGTTCCAACAATGTTGTATGGTTGCGAGGCGTGGGCTATGGATAGAGTTGTGCGCAGGAGGATGGATGTGCTGGAAATGAGATTTTTGAGGACAATGTGTGGTGTGAGGTGGTTTGATCGAGTAAGTAACGTAAGGGTAAGAGAGATGTGTGGAAATAAAAAGAGCGTGGTTGAGAGAGCAGAAGAGGGTGTTTTGAAATGGTTTGGGCACATGGAGAGAATGAGTGAGGAAAGATTGACCAAGAGGATATATGTGTCGGAGGTGGAGGGAACGAGGAGAAGAGGGAGACCAAATTGGAGGTGGAAAGATGGAGTGAAAAAGATTTTGTGTGATCGGGCCCTGAACATGCAGGAGGGTGAAAGGAGGGCAAGGAATAGAGTGAATTGGAGCGATGTGGTATACCGGGGTTGACGTGCTGTCAGTGGATTGAATCAAGGCATGTGAAGCGTCTGGGGTAAACTATGGAAAGCTGTGTAGGTATGTATATTTGCGTGTGTGGACGTATGTATATACATGTGTATGGGGGTGGGTTGGGCCATTTCTTTCGTCTGTTTCCTTGCGCTACCTCGCAAACGCGGGAGACAGCGGCAAAAAAAAAAAAAAAAAAAAAAAAAAAAAAAAAATATATATATATATATATATATATATATATATATATATATATATATATATATATATATATATATATATATATATATGGTCAGAGAGCATTATTGGATTACGTGTTAATTGACAGGCGCGCGAAAGAGAGACATTTGGATGTTAATGTGCTGAGAGGTGCAACTGGAGGGATGTCTGATCATTATCTTGTGGAGGAGAAGGTGAAGATTTGTAGAGGTTTTCAGAAAAGAAGAGAGAATGTTGGGGTGAAGAGAGTGGTGAGAGTAAGTGAGCTTGGGAAGGAGACTTGTGTGAGGAAGTACCAGGAGAGACTGAGTACAGAATGGAAAAAGGTGAGAACAAAGGAGGTAAGGGAAGTGGGGGAGGAATGGGATGTATTTAGGGAAGCAGTGATGGCTTGCGCAAAAGATGCTTGTGGCATGAGAAGCGTGGGAGGTGGGCAGATTAGAAAGGGTAGTGAGTGGTGGGATGAAGAAGTAAGATTATTAGTGGAAGAGCAGAGAGAGGCATTTGGACGATTTTTGCAGGGAAATAATGCAAATGACTGGGAGATGTATAAAAGAAAGAGGCAGGAGGTCAAGAGAAAGGAGCAAGAGGCGAAAAAGAGGGCAAATGAGAGTTGGGGTGAGAGAATATTATTAAATTCTAGGAAGAATAAAAAGATGTTCTGAAAGGAAATAAATAAAGTGAGTAAGACAAGGGAACAAATGGGAACATCAGTGAAGGGGGCTAGTGGGGAGGTTATAACAAATAGTGGTGATTAGAGAAGGAGATGGGGTGAGTATTTTAAAGGTTTGTTGAATGTGTTTGATGATAGAGTGGCAGATATAGGGTGTTTTGGTTGATGTGGTGTGCAAAGTGAGAGGGTTAGGGAGAATGATTTGGTAAACAGAGAAGAGGTAGTAAAAGTTTTGCGGAAGATGAAAGCCCGCAAGGCAGCGGGTTTGGATGGTATGCAGTGGAATTTATTAAAAAAGGGGGTGACTGTATTGTTGACTGGTTGGTAAGGTTATTTAATGTCTGTATGACTCATGGTGAGGTGCCTGAGATTAGCGGAATGCTTGCATAGTGCCATTGTACATAGGTAAAGGGGATAGGAGTGAGCGCTCAAATTACAGAGGTATAAGTTTGTTGAGTATTCCTGGGAAATTATATGGGAGGGTATTGATTGAGAGGGTGAAGGCATGTACAAGAGCATCAGATTGGGGAAGAGCAGTGTGGATTCAGAAGTGGTAGAGGATGTGTGGATCAGGTGTTTCCTTTGAAAAATGTATGTGAGAAATACTTAGAAAAGCAAATGGATTTGTATGTAGCATTTATGGATCTGGAGAAGGCATATGATAGAGGTAACAGAGATGCTCTGTGGAAGGTATGAAGAACATATGGTGTGGGAGGTAAGTTGTTAGAAGCAGTGAAAAGTTTTTATCGAGGATGTAAGGCATGTGTACGTGTATGAAGAGAGGAAAGTGATTGGTTCTCAGTGAATGTAGGTTTGCGGCAGGGGTGTGTGATGTCTCCATGGTTGTTTGATTTGTTTATGGATGGGGTTGTTAGGGAGGTGAATGCAAGAGTTTTGGAAAGAAGGGCAAGTATGCAGTCTGTTGTGGATGAGAGAGCCTGGGAAGTAAGTTGTTGTTCGCTGATGATACAGCACTGGTGGCTGATTCGGGTGAGAAACTGCAGAAGCTGGTGACTGAGTTTGGTAAAGTGTGTGAAAGAAGAAAGCTGAGAGTAAATGTGAATAAGAGCAAGGTTATTAGGTACAATAGGGTTGAGGGACAAGTCAACTGGGAGGTATGTTTGAATGGAGAAAAACTGGAGGAAGTGAAGTGTTTTAGATATCTGGGAGTGGATTTGGCGGCGGATGGAACCATGGAAGCGGAAGTGAATCATAGGGTGGGGGAGGGGGCGAAAGTTCACTCACATTCCTCTTTTCCTCCAAGCACGCATGCCTTACTTTCCTCATAAAAATAAACTCTTCACTGCTTCTAGCAACTTCCCGCCCACATCACATATTCTCAACATCACCTCACAAAGTAGGTCATCCTTAAACATCTTACATTTCTCCTCACTCACTCACTTCATTTAGTCTCACCTGTCACCGTTCTCCACTCCCCTAGTATCTGTTCTCAAAACGATAGCCATATGTGAAAGAGGCAATTTTTCTGTCATTTTGTTGCTATTTTTTAAGGTGCATCACTAATTGTAATAATGCAAATAATAAGGCATCAATAGCGCAGAGCTGTGTTAAGTAGGCATTAGTAATCAACACCACGCCTCACTGACGAGTTAGATCAAAACATCAGATCAAAACGCCACTGTGTGTGTACGCATTCGTCTTCTATGTAGCTCCACGAGGCTCATCATTTACGTTATGTGTTAAATACTGTCGTCAAAAGCCGAGCTAACTTACAGATACGACAACGAAAGACACGAGGCCGGAGTGGATCAAGATCATCGTCGGCAACGTCCATTATCTGCACTTTGGCATCCTCCTCTTGGTCATCTCCATGGTGGTCACCGTGTTCGTCTCCTACCTCACCGAACCCATACCCAAGAAATGTGTAAGTGAGAGAGAGAGAGAGAGAGAGAGAGAGAGAGAGAGAGAGAGAGAGAGAGAGAGAGGAGAGAGAGAGAGAGAGAGAGAGAGAGAATGTCACTTTCTGACGGTGTCAATACTCCTCAAGCACTAGCATCATTGCTTGAGAAATATCTCGTACCAATACGAGTCATGCTACCATGATAACGTGAGCAGCCTGTGAAGACATCTTTCCTTCATCCCTTTACTGTCCCTCAGCTGTATCGCCTGACCTACTGGAGCCGTCACAGTAAGGAGGTACGCGTCTCCGTCAGGGAGTGGAGGAACGAGAAAGCTCCGGACGACAAGACCATACTAGAACTCAGTACAAACGGTGCGGGGGCCCGCAGATCTTCCATCGCTTCCTATGCGAAAGGTGAGATGGATGGCAGTTTGTAGCAAGTGTATCTCTCATTCCACCGGAGATGATTCCCACAGCATCCTGTATTATCGCATGTCATTTTCATTTTACCCATGGTTTGCCAAGACCTTCACAAAAACAAAATATACACGTCTTCAAATTTATAACTTCTTCACTCGATCTCCCACGTATACTGTAACTAAATCTTACTCACAGGAAAATCGCCGTGAGTAAAATCGCCAGGTGTTCCTGCGACATGACGTAACATTGTGTTAAGATGTACATTTTCGTCCCCAGATCTGCCCATTTGGCGGCGATGCCTAAACTGTGTGTGTGGGGTGGACACGCAGAACGTGGGAGTCCAACACATGGACCCAGAGACAGAGGAAACTCCAGAGGATAAGGCAAGGAGAGCAGCAGAGTTCTTAGATGAGAAGAAGCCATGGACAGAGTAAGTGTCATATATATATATATATATATATATATATATATATATATATATATATATATATATATATATATATATATATATTCTTTTTTTTCTTTTTTTTTTGCTTTGTCGCTGTCTCCCGCGTTTGGGAGGTAGCGCAAGGAAACAGACGAAAGAAATGGCACAACCCACCCCCATACACATGCCTTGATTCAATCCACTGACAGAACGTCAACCCCGGTATACCACATCGCTCCAATTCAATCTATTCTTTGCCCTCCTTTCACCCTCCTGCATGTTCAGGCCCCGATCACACAAAATCTTTTTCACTCCATCTTTCCACCTCCAATTTGGTCTCCCTCTTCTCCTCGTTCCCTCCACCTCCGACACATATATCCTCTTGGTCAATCTTTCCTCACTCATTCTCTCCATGTGACCAAACCATTTCAAAACACCCTCTTCTGCTCTCTCAACCACGCTCTTTTTATTTCCACACATCTCTCTTACCCTTACGTTACTTACTCGATCAAACCACCTCACACCACACATTGTCCTCAAACGTCTCATTTCCAGCACATCCATCCTCCTGCGCACAACTCTATCCATAGTCCACGCCTCGCAACCATACAACATTGTTGGAACCACTATTCCTTCAAACATACCCATTTTTGCTTTCCGAGATAATGTTCTCGACTTCCACACATTCTTCAAGGCTCCCAGAATTTTCGCCCCCTCCCCCACCCTATGATCCACTTCCGCTTCCATGGTTCCATCCGCTGCCAGATCCACTCCCAGATATCTAAAACACTTCACTTTCTCCAGTTTTTCTCCATTCAAACTCACCTCCCAATTGGATTGACCCTCAACCCTACTGTACCTAATAACCTTGCTCTTATTCACATTTACTCTTAACTTTCTTCTTTCACACACTTTACCAAACTCAGTCACCAGCTTCTGCAGTTTCTCACATGAATCAGCCACCAGTGCTGTATCATCAGCGAACAACAACTGACTCACTTCCCAAGCTCTCTCATCCCCAACAGACTTCATACTTGCCCCTCTTTCCAAAACTCTTGCATTCACCTCCCTAACAACCCCATCCATAAACAAATTAAACAACCATGGAGACATCACACACCCCTGCCGCAAACCTACATTCACTGAGAACCAATCACTTTCCTCTCTTCCTACACGTACACATGCCTTACATCCTCGATAAAAACTTTTCACTGCTTCTAACAACTTGCCTCCCACACCATATATTCTTAATACCTTCCACAGAGCATCTCTATCAACTCTATCATATGCCTTCTCCAGATCCATAAATGCTACATACAAATCCATTTGCTTTTCTAAGTATTTCTCACATACATTCTTCAAAGCAAACACCTGATCCATACATCCTCTACCACTTCTGAAACCACACTGCTCTTCCCCAATCTGATGCTCTGTACATGCCTTCACCCTCTCAATCAATACCCTCCCATATAATTTGCCAGGAATACTCAACAAACTTATACCTCTGTAATTTGAGCACTCACTCTTATCCCCTTTGCCTTTGTACAATGGCACTATGCACGCATTCCGCCAATCCTCAGGCACCTTACCATGAGTCATACATACATTAAATAACCTTACCAACCAGTCAACAATACAGTCACCCCCTTTTTTAATAAATTCCACTGCAATACCATCCAAACCTGCTGCCTTGCCGGCTTTCATATATATATATATATATATATATATATATATATATATATATATATATATATATATATATATATATATATATATAAATATATATATATATATATATATATATATATATATATATATATATATATATATATATATATATATATATATATACATATATATATACGTGTTAATTGACAGGCGCGCGAGAGACTTTTGGATGTTAATGTGCTGAGAGGTGCAACTGGAGGGATGTTTGATCATTATCTTGTGGAGGCGAAGGTGAAGATTTGTATGGGTTTTCAGAAAAGAAGAGAGAATGTTGGGGTGAAGAGGGTGGTGAGAGTAAGTGAGCTTGGGAAGGAGACTTGTGTGAGGAAGTACCAGGAGAGACTGAGTACAGAATGGAAAAAGGTGAGAACAAAGGAGGTAAGGGGAGTGGGGGAGGAATGGGATGTATTTAGGGAAGCAGTGATGGCTTGCGCAAAAGATGCTTGTGGCATGAGAAGCATGGGAGGTGGGTTGATCAGAAAGGGTAGTGAGTGGTGGGATGAAGAAGTAAGATTATTAGTGAAAGAGAATAGAGAGGCATTTGGACGATTTTTGCAGGGAAAAAATGCAAATGAGTGGGAGACGTATAAAAGAAAGAGGCAGGAGGTCAAGAGAAAGGTGCAAGAGGAGAAAAAGAGGGAAAATGAGAGTTGGGGTGAGAGAGTATCATCAATTTTAGGGAGCGTAAAAAGATGTTCAGGAAAGAGGTAAATAAAGTGCGTAAGACAAGGGAGCAAATGGGAACTTCAGTGAAGGGCGCAAATGGGGAGGTGATAACAAGTAGTGGTGATGTGAAAAGGAGATGGAGTGAGTATTTTGAAGGTTTGTTGAATGTGTTTGATGATAGAGTGGCAGATATAGGATGTTTTGGTCGACGTGGTGAGCAAAGTGAGAGGGTTAGGGAAAATGATTTGGTAAACAGAGAAGAGGTAGTAAACGCTTTGCGGAAGATGAAAGCCGGCAAGGCAGCAGGTTTGGATGGTACTGCAGTGGAATTTATTAGAAAAGGGTGTGACTGTATTTTTGACTGGTTGGTAAGGTTATTTAATGTATGTATGATTCATGGTGAGGTGCCTGAGGATTGGCGGAATGCTTGCATAGTGCCACTGTACAAAGGCAAAGGGGATAAGAGTGAGTGCTCAAATTACAGAGGTATAAGTTTGTTGAGTATTCCTGGTAAATGATATGGAAGGGTATTGATTGAGAGGGTGAAGGCATGTACAGAGCAACAGATTGGGGAAGAGTAGTGTGGTTTCAGAAGTGGTAGAGGATGTGTGGATCAGGTGTTTGCTTTGAAGAATGTATGTGAGAAATACTTAGAAAAGCAAATGGATTTGTATGTAGCATTTACGGATCTGGAGAAGGCATATGATAGAGTTGATAGAGATGCTCTGTGGAAGGTATTAAGAATATATTGTGTGGGAGGCAAGTTGTTAGAAGCAGTGAAAAGTTTTTATCGAGAATGTAAGGCATGTGTACGTGTAGGAAGAGAGGAAAGTGATTGGTTCTCAGTGAATGTAGGTTTGCGGCAGGGGTGCGTGATGTCTCCATGATTTTTTAATTTGTTTATGGATGGGGTTGTTAGGGAGGTGAATGCAAGAGTTTTGGAAAGAGGGGCTAGTATGCAGTCTGTTGGGGATGAGAGAGCTTGGGAAGTGAGTCAGTTGTTGTTTGCTGATGATACAGCGCTGGTGGCTGGTTCATGTGAGAAACTGCAGAAGCTGGTGACTGAGTTTGGTAAAGTGTGTGAAAGAAGAAAGTTAAGAGTAAATGTGAATAAGAGCAAGGTTATTAGGTACAGTAGGGTTGAGGGTCAAGTCAATTGGGAGGTAAGTTTGAATGGAGAAAAACTGGAGGAAGTAAAGTGTTTTAGATATCTGAGAGTGGATCTGGCAGCGGATGGAACCATGGAAGCGGAAGTGAATCATACGGTGGGGGAGGGGGCGAAAATCCTGGGAGCCTTGAAGAATGTGTGGAAGTCGAGAACATTATCTCCGAAAGCAAAAACGGCTATGTTTGAAGGAATAGTGGTTCCAACAATGTTGTATGGGTGCGAGGCGTGGGCTATGGATAGAGTTGTGCGCAGGAGGGTGGATGTGCTGGAAATGAGATGTTTGAGGACAATATGTGGTGTGAAGTGGTTTGATCGAGTAAGTAATGTAAGGGTAAGAGAGATGTGTGGAAATAAAAAAGAGCGTGGTTGAGAGAGCAGAAGAGGGTGTTTTGAAATGGTTTGGTCATATGGAGAGAATGAGTGAGGAAAGATTGACCAAGAAGATATATGTTTCGGAGGTGGAGGGAACGAAGAAAAGTGGGAGACCAAATTGGAGGTGGAAAGATGGAGTGAAAAAAGATTTTGAGTGATCGGGGCCTGAACATACAGGAGGGTGAAAGGTGGGCAAGGAACAGAGTGAATTGGATCGATGTGGTATACCTGGGTCGACGTGCTGTCAATGGATTGAATCAGGGCATGTGAAGCGTCTGGGGTAAACCATGGAAAGTTCTGTGAGGCCTGGATGTGGAAAGGGAGCTGTGGTTTCGGGCATTATTACATGACAGCTAGAGACTGATTGTGAACGAATGGGGCCTTTGTTGTCTCTGCCTAGCGCTACCTCGCACTCATGAGGGGGGAGGGGGATGTTATTCCATGTGTGGCGAGGTGGCGATGGGAATAAATAAAGGCAGACAGTATGAATTATGTACATGTGTATATATGTATATGTCTGTGTGTGTATATGTATGTGTACATTGAGATGCATAGGTATGTATCTTTGCGTGTGTGGACGTGTGTGTATATACATGTGTATGGGGGTGGTCTGGGCCATTTCTTTCGTCTGTTTCCTTGCGCTACCTCGCAAACGCAGGAGACAGCGACAAAGAAAAAAAATAATACATATATATATATATATATATATATATATATATATATATATATCCTGAAATCATTTACGACTTGAATTCGAAGCCAGACCATCTAAATGACAGCCTAGTCCGCTATCCGCTCTTGGATGCCTCTCCAGCATGTCTTCGCACTGCTTCAACAACTTCCACTATGTCCTCTAACCATAGCTCAGCTGCACTATCTCCCAACATTTCACATTCAGGAGTTTTAAGCCACTTAGGGAGCTTCCCATCTCAGACCGGCCTGTGGTCCGATGAAATCTCCCCGTTACCCCACATAACCAGAAGGGAAGGGAAAAGCCCGCACGCACAAGAACTAAAACAAGTAATCCTATTCCGAATAATTTCTCACTTTTCTCTCTTTTCAGGTTTTAGTCTCAATGTTTCGCCAAGCGTTTACTTGTTTTTAAACACACGTTGGTGCTGTATACCATCTGCCATGTTTGATGCCCACATTAGGTGTCTTGTCATGTTTGATGCCCACCTTAGTTGTGTGTCACACATCAACCACAACTTAATTCCTTGTTCGTTTTGGGTATTTTCATGACTGCTTATCTTTCTGGCCGTAAATGCACTAAATGAAGTCTATTCAGAAGGCAGAATATAATAATGTAAAGAAAGAACAATACAAGAGGAACGCTTATTCAAAAATAATCTCATTGGGGGATATTTCGCGACGTTTGAATAATTGAAAGTAATCTTAAGGATCACATCACGAAATTCTTGTTGGTACTAACCACAGGCAAGGTGTCCATCACGGGCCGCATGCGTCCTCCAGATTCACATTACAAATTATCAACACCTGGAGTACCAAGACTTAACCCTTTGAGCATGACAGCCAGACACCTCGAGTACGACGATGATTAGAGCTCTTGAGTACGACGGCTAGAGCCCTTGAGTACAAGGGATAGAACACTTGACTACGAGGACGACACCCATTGATTACGAGGGCTAGACCCACCCCCCCACCCTGAGAACGACGGCTAGATCCCATGAGTACGAGGGACAAACCCTTTGAGTGCGACGGATAAACATCCTTGAGTACGACGAATAGACCCCTCAGTACGACGGTTAAACCCCCTGAGTACGAGGGCTAGACCCCTGAGAACGATGGATAGACCCCCAAGTATGACGGATAGACATCTTTGAGTACGACGGACAGACCCCTTAAGCACGACAGTTAAACCAAACCCCCTGAGTACGAGCTCGGGCTAGAACCCAAGATAGACCACTGAGTACGACGGCTTAACCCCTTATGTACGACTAATTAGCTCCATAACCACAGTAAAATAACCCCTTGATTATTTTAGTCCCCCTACTCAATGGGTTAACTCGACGTACTCAAGAGGTTAAATCGAGGTACTCAGGGGCTTAAATCGTCTGTACATTTCGAAGAATCAGGAAACCCATGTTTTCATCAACGTACTCAAAGGTAAGAGTTGCTGTGCTGCAGGGGCATTACTAACCTACCTTGATTTTCTGTGTCCACAGCATTGTGGACGGTTTGGCCATCTTCGTCATGTGCGCTGCTGGCTTCGTCTGGGGGTTCTTCGCCTGAGCCGACCAACTGCCCTCCTCCTACAGCGCATCTGAGTTTCGCAACAGCTATGCGACGAAAAATCATCACGACCGGGAGCTAAACCCTGTAAAAAAAAAAAAAAAAAAAAAAAGTTCAAGTGACAACGTAAACATAAGACAGTAAAATCCTTTGTACATATCAATGTAATATGAGTGTCCTGTCAACCCTAGGGATAGGGGAAGAACATTGCTACCCACGTAGCCCCTGCGTATTGTAGAAAGTGACTACGAGAAGCGGGAGCGATGAGTCTCGAATTCTCCCCTCATGTATTAACACTTTCTAAAAGTAGGAGCAAAAGGTGGAGTGGAGTGATCCATTTTCCTTAAAGGTTCAGCTGCATGCTCCTGGCGCTACCTCGCTGAGGCAGGAAAAGTGAACAAGTGATAGAGACAGAATTAAATGAATACACTTATTTTCTGATTGACCCGTGTTAACTATCTAGTTATAATGGATAGTATTATGCAAAACGATGTTACGAGTTTTGTATGTATGTCTTACGATATATATATATATATATATATATATATATATATATATATATATATATATATATATATATATATATATATATGTATATATATATATATGTATATATATATATATATATATATATATATATATATATATATATATATATATATATATATATATATATATATGATGTATTCACGCAGCATACACGTGACAATCACGGATGAACTTATAGACCACGAAAGAAAATTAAAACACGAAAATTAGCTTGAGCGCTTTCATGTATTTCAACACATCTTCAGAAGCAATTAGTAACAAATCACAGCTGGAGGAAAAAAAAATAACGTAAAACTTGTAAGCCTTTGCATTAAGAATTGTACATTCACTTTCAGTAACGAGTATCATCAGTAGACTTTTGGCATGGGTATGGGAAACCCCTTGTATCCTCTTGTCACATTTGAAAAGAATTTGTACCTACTATAACCAACATTGTAATACTGTGGTATAGCTATGTTGATGATACTTTATGTATATGTCCCTCTCACTTGGATGTAAATGACGTCTTAAGTAAATAATTTAGTGCCGTCGATCACATTTACTGTTGAGACTGGGGATAACTGAAAATCACTATTCCTGGATGTGTTGATTCATACGAGAGTATTGTTTTAAATATAGCTTCTACAGAAAGCCAATTAATACCATGTCCTATGTTCAATTTCACTCAGGTCATAGGTTTAGTTTAAAACAATTTATATTTTCTATGTGTCTGAGAGCTTTACGAAATCAACCGAGAAATTCTGGACGAGGAATTTAGTAATATTGATACCATCGGTAAGAAAATTTGTTATCCTTCCCATATACTGGACAAGAAAGACAAGAAAGACTTGTAATGATAATGTGACACATGATAGGTCTTCTAGTATCATTCTGTGTTTACCTATCATAAATCTTTTGAACCTATCATTCCACCGCTTAGACTATTTGTATTTGATGTCAAATCAGGTTTCTCTTCGTGAGAACACTGTAAGAAAAATGTTGATTAAAAACAGCCCAAGTAATGACAACAGTATAGTTTACAGAACATCTTGCAAAATATGTAATTCGTTTTACGTGGGACAGACAGACAGGTAAAGACTTAAAATCTCTTGTAAGTGAACATAAATATTGTGTACACACTGGTCAACCATCTAGTGCTGTGTTCACTCACATGAATGAAAACTCACATCTTATTGACTGGTCCAGAGCTTCTTTAATCATAAAGTGTAAAAGTTTTATAAAAAAAAAAATTGAATCTGGTATTATACAGCTGACTGAAGGTAGGAATATGAATGTTAGTAGAGGATTATTTAGTCTAGACAACGTCATCATACATCTATTTCACAATGGCTTGTGCAAGAGGGTTGATGACCTGACACACCTGAGTGTCCTCTGACTCCACCTAGGTTACTATACCACCCTCACTGCCTGCTTCACTACCGTGTAAGATGTGATCCTCCTGGTAACATCTACTGGTGTCCCTGTATATTTTCCTCCATCTGTGATCGGTTACTATTTGCTTCTGAAATACACGAAAGCGCTTAAGCAAATTTACCTGCTTTGATTTTCCTCCGTGGTCTACGAATTCATACATATATTTCTTCCGTACATATTCGCGGTAGCGTCAAAAACAGAGGACTGACACTTAGCGGGAATATTCTCACGTGGCACCTTGTCTGTTCCTTCTTTTGGAAAAGTAAAAACGAGGCAGGAGGATTTCCAGCCCCCACTCCTTCCCCTTTTAGTCGCCTTCTACGACACGTAGGGCATACGTGGAAAGTATTCTTTCTCACCTATCCCCTAGGATTATATACACACATGATTTATTTTTTGTAGTTTCGACGTTCACTCTGTGTTCTTTACATGTTTTCTAGACTTGCAAGTTCTCTAAACACTCTTCGAACCCACAAAGTATATATATATATATATATATATATATATATATATATATATATATATATATATATATATATATATATTTCTTTCATACTATTCGCCATTTCCCGCGTTAGCGAGGTAGCATTAAGAACAGAGGACTGGACCTTTGAGGGAATATCCTCACCTGGCCCCCCCCTCTCTGTTCCTTCTTTAGGAAAATCAAAAAAAAAAAAAAAAAAAAACGAGAGGGGAGGAATTCCAGCCCCCCGCTCCCTTCCCTTTCAGTCGCCTTCTACGACGCGCAGGGAATACGTGGGAAGTATTCTTTCTCCCCTATCCCCAGGGATAACATATATATATATATATATATATATATATATATATATATATATATATATATATATATATATATATATATATATATATATATGCCTTCACCCTCTCAATCAATACCCTCCCATCAGATTGGGGAAGAGCAGTGTGGTTTCAGAAGTGGTAGAGGATGTGTGGATCAGGTGTTTGCTTTGAAGAATGTATGTGAGAAATACTTAGAAAAGCAAATGGATTTGTATGTAGCACTTATGGATCTGGAGAAGGCATATGATAGAGTTGATAGAGATGCTCTGTGGAAGGTATTAAGAATATATGGTGTGGGAGGCAAGTTGTTAGAAGCAGTGAAAAGTTTTTATCGAGGATGTAAGGCATGTGTACGTGTAGGAAGAGAGGAAAGTGATTGGTTCTCAGTGAATGTAGGTTTGCGGCAGGGGTGTGTGATGTCTCCATGGTTGTTTAATTTGTTTATGGATGGGGTTGTTAGGGAGGTGAATGCAAGAGTTTTGGAAAGAGGGGCAAGTATGAAGTCTGTTGGGGATGAGAGAGCTTGGGAAGTGAGTCAGTTGTTGTTCGCTGATGATACAGCGCTGGTGGCTGATTCATGTGAGAAACTGCAGAAGCTGGTGACTGAGTTTGGTAAAGTGTGTGAAAGAAGAAAGTTAAGAGTAAATGTGAATAAGAGCAAGGTTATTAGGTACAGTAGGGTTGAGGGTCAAGTCAATTGGGAGGTGAGTTTGAATGGAGAAAAACTGGAGGAAGTGAAGTGTTTTAGATATCTGGGAGTGGATCTGGCAGCGGATGGAACCATGGAAGCGGAAGTGGATCATAGGGTGGGGGAGTGGGCGAAAATTCTGGTAGCCTTGAAGAATGTGTGGAAGTCGAGAACATTATCTCGGAAAGCAAAAATGGGTATGTTTGAAGGAATAGTGGTTCCAACAATGTTGTATGGTTGCGAGGCGTGGACTATGGATAGAGTTGTGCGCAGGAGGATGGATGTGCTGGAAATGAGATGTTTGAGGACAATGTGTGGTGTGAGGTGGTTTGATCGAGTAAGTAACGTAAGGGTAAGAGAGATGTGTGGAAATAAAAAGAGCGTGGTTGAGAGAGCAGAAGAGGGTGTTTTGAAATGGTTTGGTCACATGGAGAGAATGAGTGAGGAAAGACTGACCAAGAGGATATATGTGTCGGAGGTGGAGGGAACGAGAAGAGGGAGACCAAATTGGAGGTGGAAAGATGGAGTGAAAAAGATTTTGTGTGATCGGGGCCTGAACATGCAGGAGGGTGAAAGGAGGGCAAAGAATACAGTGAATTGGAGCGATGTGGTATACCGGGGTTGACGTGCTGTCAGTGGATTGAATCAAGGCATGTGTATGGGGGTGGGTTGGGCCATTTCTTTCGTCTGTTTCCTTGCGCTACCTCGCAAACGCGGGAGACAGCGACAAAGCAAAAAAAAAAAAAAAAAAAAAAAAAAATATATATATATATATATATATATATATATATATATATATATATATATATATATATATATATATATATCCCTATTAACTTTATGGCTTTAAAATCTAAATATGAGAGTATGTTTAATGCATTATAGTTTTATAAGAAAAGTAAAACCAGCGTACATTTTGCAAGTGGATTTTTATCATTGTTTCATAGAATGTCAGCTTCATGCACTGTGTATATATGTTCCAGACTAGATTATCTAAAAGATGTATCTATATGTAAATAAACATAAAGTAAGAAAAAAGTATAAAGATTTTATTCTATACTTCCAATTGTGGGAGAGTTTGTGTAGAAATTTACATTTTCGAGTAAGAAATAGCAGTAATTGGTCTGTCAGAGTGCAATAGGAGAAAATACAAATGAACAAAATAAAGATTATTACGTTCAGCAGTGCAGTGAGACAGGTTTGTTGAGGTGTGGTTTTGAATGTAGAAAATTTGGAGCGGAGGCGAGTCAAAGGGTGGGTGAGGGGGCAAAGGTTCTGGAAGCACTGAGGAAGGTGTGGAGGTCACTATCAAGGAGGGCGAAAATGTGTGTTGAAGGTATAGTAATCCTAACAATGCTCTATAGATGCGCGGTATGAGTTATAGATGAGAATGTGCTTAGGAGGGTGGATGTGCTAGAATGAAATGTTTGAGGTCAGTTTGTGATGTGAGGATAGTTCATCAAGTAATGATAAGGTAAGAGAGATATGTTGTAAAAAGTAGAGTATGACTATGAGAGGGTATGCTGAATTGGTATGGACGTATACCAAGAATGACTAAAATAAGGATCCTTACTACTTGTCCTTAGCACTTGAGATCAGAATCTACCATGTTGGTCTCTGAAACCAGAGACAGATATTCAAGCATTACTTGGTCAAGGGAATCAAATCAAACTGTTCTGGATTACCACTCATATAGGCTTGTGGAAGCATGAAAAAATTGGTGCTTCAACCAAACTTAGCCAAGAAGTTGTTGAAAACAACACTGGGCTATCAACCAGAAGCCTTAAAACTGTAATTGGAGAGGAACAAGCAGGTTCCTCTGAAGCAAACAGACGAATGAAGATAATAGTAAGTAGAAAAACTTTTCATCATAGCGATTCTTTATGGCTAGGCTATCTGTACTCTTGGCGCTTTGATCTATTCTGATATGGTAATCATTAAATCAGTAGCTACGATATAAGTACTCTTGGCGCTTTGGTCTATCTTGAGAGGTTAATCATGTGAACTGTAAAGTTTGTGGTCAAATATTTAGACACATGCAAAAGCGCAGTCTTAAACTGTGAAATACCAGAACCTTTTAGGCATAGGTGTAAACAAAGTCTGCAAGAAATGGTCAAATACCTGATTGTTAATAACAATATACCTGAAATTCTAAAACAGTATCCACTTTTCAAATCTAGTCGGTAAACTTACTACATGAAAGACTTAGGTTATGCAATAATCCCAGTATGTAAAAACTTGTGTAATAGCCCACTGGGGTCCAACAAAGATCCTTTATGGCAAGTGCAATACTTTTGTGCCACTGTTCACAGGATGAGCATGGGATGCACAATAAAGTTGCCGGTGGTATCGACACAAGTCAAGGAGACAAGGGACAAGGGGAAAGGGGAACCAAACTGGAGATGGAAGGAAGAAGTGAAAAAGATTCCGAGTGTTCGGGTCCTGCACATACAGGAGAATGAAAGGCGTGCACGAGACTGAACGAACAGGAGCGATATGGTTTAAAGGGCGGCATGCCGTCAATGGACTAAAACTGGGCACATGAAGCAGCCATGGTAAACCTGGGAAAAGTCTATGGGACCTGGTTATGGACAGGGGTTTGAGGTTTTGGTGCATTGCACATGAGAGATAAAACACGGATGCGAGCGAATAAGGCCTTATTATATCAGTTCCTTGCGCTACTTCGCTGACACGGAAAACAGCGAACAAGCCGTGTCAGCTGCCATTAAAGAAAGAAAAAAAAAAAACTTGCACAAAAACGAAGAATTTGCTTTGGTTCGTAACTTCCACTAAAACAGCAATATAATCTGTTTCACAGCCCTCCCTATCTTTAAGAGCCAGAGAGAGAAAAAACGAAAGGAGGGGTGCAGTCAGATACTAACATATTCTGGAAGGATGAGCTCGATCATGATGGAGACGTCGATGCTGACAATGGCAGTTATGACACAACACAGGAAGCAGAAGTGTAGGTAGTGGAACGTCCCCACCAACGTCTTGATCAAGTCTGACCGCAGGTCCGGGTCACCTGTAGAAATGACATGGTTAAGATTCATGCTCAGAATATTAAATACACATTGCTCCGTTCCCTCCCGTCTGAAATGTTTGACCACTGTGCTTTGCTTAACTGAAGTTAATATCACCCTTAGTTAAGACCCATAGGGAAAGAAGTAACTGAGAAGATAACAAAGTCAAGGACTTTACTACGATAACTCGTATTTGTATCAGTCACAGCTTATGGGACACTGTTTCAGTTCAGACTCGTTGTCATAAAAAAACACATAAGTGCTGTGGAATCACACAGTATCCGATTAAAATCCTTATCAAACATGGACACAGTAGCTGTTTAAAATCCCTATCAAATATAGACACTATCTGGTTAAAATCCCTATCAAATTAAGGTACAATATCTGGTTAAAATCCCTATCAAGTATGGGAAGGGGCAAACGAAATTCTGAAACTCGGATCTACGAAGAAACATTTCTAATGCCACATTCAGCAACACTGAAACATATCTATGTATCACATTCAACACACTGAAACATAACTATGGCACATTCAACAGCAATGAAACATTTATCACACATTCAACACCATTGAAACATCTATGACACATTCAACACCATTGAAATATATCTATGACACATTCACCGGCAATGAAACATTATACCATTAAGCACCACTGAAACATCTATGATACATTTAACACCACTGGAATATATAAATGACACATACATCACCATGCATTCACAGAAAGGATAAACATTGCCGCCAAGATATATGGCGTAGGTGAAATTACTAGTCTGAAGCAAACTGACTGTTGCTGGAGACAAATGTTCGGGGCAGATCTACCAGTCTTGGTCAAATGTAATGCTACAGATATAGTACTGTCAGGGTCAATTATTGCATCCAGTGATGACTCTGATAAATGGCTTAAAAGAAAGCTTTATGACTCATATTGTTGAGGGGTCGATATTCCTGTCCTCACTCGACCCTCACGTGTGTGTGCTGACCAATAAACAATTCATCTTTTTCTGATACATTATCCTAGGTAACAGACACGTACCAGGCTTTAATGCCATTGTTCCAACTTGTTTTAAAAGACATTATGATTATTGATCTTTATATTGTAAAGAAGAAGTCGCGTCTCTTACTCGATCTATGTATATGATGTGGACAAAGTGTATAAATATACCATTGGTAGGATTAAATTCACGAACTAGGGTTCCCAGGTCCAGCCCAGTAGGTGGGAAGAGAAACCCAGTTCCCTATGGGTAGATCTTTTTATTTGCTTCATCAGTATACAGTCCCTTTTTCTGGAAAAAGAGCATCCAACCATGTAATTGCATGAGCTACAGATTCTTAATTTTAGTCAACTGGCAGAGTTCAGTTTATAGATAGTTGCTTACCATGCAATGCATTCTGGACAAGATATTTCAGTTTGGTATTACTTCATTTTGGTATCATTGAAGATTATGATCTCGTTACAATCGATATACCGTTTTAAATGTATGTGTCAGCTCCTGCATCAAAATCTGTAACGCGTGTTTTGCTCGATGGGACTAAGATTCTCTGATGGTGGAACACATTCATACAGCCTAATATAAAGGTGCTTCCTTTCCCTGTGATGTCATCGGTAGCATGTCTTTTGGAACGTTTAAGGTAATAATTCTTTGGTTATAATGAACTGCTCCTACAATGACTATGTTCCCTTCTGCCTGCCCTGACCATATGTTCTCCATCATTTTTACATTAACATTGAATTTTAGATTCCTTCAAAGGCAATATTTTCCATGTAGAGGAAAATAAATGTTGATACTGTTAGCATTATTTTTTCTATATTCTAATGGACTCGGAGTCAAGTGAACTATGGAATGTATAATTGGGTCTTCTAGGGTGAAAGAACCATCTCACAGAGGAGAAAATCACCTCTAAATAAAAAAAAAAGTCTTGATATCTTTCATCTTTATAAGAAGAATATAACTTTCAACTGTGTCATATCAAATAAGATTTTGGGGACCTGAGCTGCAGCGGGGAGAGAAAGATGACTTGGTGACACGAGTTAGGAGAGAGAGATAGAGGAGAGAGAGAGAGAGAGGGAGAAAGAGAGAACGCAGAGGAATGATTCTCTGACAAAGGAAAATGATGAAGCATTTCATGAACATACAGATAAACATAAAATGACACTCATTTAGTGGTAGACTGCTGAAGTTTTGAATCTGGAGGAAGTATGTACATTCATATACATCATATGATGTAGTTTGTATACTCACAGGTCCGTTGGTCCTAGAACAGAAGACAGCACGGAAAAACAGCACAGATGAGTGATGTCAGGCAGGATGTAACCATGTTCAAGCTGTCAAAACAACTGGTTCGTTACACACAATCTTCTCTCCCCAAAACCATACTTTGTTTTCTTATTATCTTTTCCAGCAATGTACACACTGTTCGACATGGACACCAGTCTGTAGTGTATGTAATTACCTATTCCTGCCACCGAGCGTTGGTAATACCTATCAGAACCTCAGCCTCGATGGTCCAGTCTTGTTTTGTAAACATTCCGAGTCAAGCACACACTAAAGTCTCGATGATTTTTTTCGAGTGTAAATTATTCTTTATCACGAAGTATATCCCTACATGTCTTCGCACTGTTTCCTTTTTAAGAATCTACTCATTTCACTTGGCCCTCTCAAATTAAAGTAATGAAAAAAAGTCCTTATTCAAATCAGTCTCCGGAATTTTGTAAGCCAAAAAATCCCGTTTTCCTTTTCGTTTCTCAAAATAGTTGTATGATATTCCAAACAGAAAGACAATAGTAACTCATTCCTAACAGTCCTGTAATAGTAAATAACGTTGGAGAGAAAATATTTAGGTATAAGTAAAGTCCTTACGGAAAGTGACATTGCAGTCAAATGAGAATCTGCACGAAGAAATTTTATGAATGGAGTAAAGAGACGATTTAAATGTCTCGTCAATGAGAGCGTAGTAAATACAAAATTTAAAAGGAAACAATATGAATGGGTTTAAATGGCTTGAAACACTCTGCCAGGTTCTCTAAGCACGCAGCTTTCTGCTCATGGTAATTAAGTAGCCAACTAGTAATGCAAGTTATGTGTAGTTTAACTCTTTTGCATTGCTCCTGATGTTATTGCTTTATTAATCATCTATCCGTTAACAATGGTATAACTTTTAAGTTTTACCTTTAAAGCTGTGCAGGCCTTGAAGGTAGTGATGTAGGAAAGCGCATGCCTGTGTTCAAGGTTTATTATCTCTGCTTTTATGGAATCGCTCTTGCGACTAAAGATGATTTTTGTATTTAGATGGGATTATCAGTTCTTGCTCATATAACTTATCTTTCGATATCAAATATCGCCTAGTGGTATGGTTATGAGGGAAAAAGTGAATCTATATCTAAAAGCATTATTATTTTACTTTGATGTAAAATTCAAGAATTAGGTTATACGTTAACTAGGATTATGAAACGTGCTCTATTCTTATGAAATCTGTTTCCCTTGGAATGGCTGATTTACGTACATGGAATTTTCCTTTTTCGTTATTAAACAGATTTTTCGATATTAGATAAACCATTAGTGGAAGGTTTATGAAGAAGAGGGAAAATGTGTTGGTGGAAGATAAGTGATGTACATGAGCAGTAAATCTAAAAAAACAAAAACAAAGATAACCTACTTAATTTTGTGTTTCAAATAGAGTAATCAATATTCCCTTCTAAGGCGTGCAGCAACAAAGTTTCTACGTTGTGTATGTGTACTTGTCTTTCATGTTTTCCATAACTAGTAGCTTCTGTAATTGCATAGGAAGATCTTTGGATATAGAAGAGTTCTCTATCAGTTTGATAACATCTGCTCTGCATCTGAATTCTGGAATATAAAAGAAAAATATAGTGTTAATGGGAACCTGGCTTTCTGACTGATAGATGTCAGTAAAAAGTTTGACTTGATTTTGAAGGGTGTTTACAGTCCTTGAATTTACTAATTCAGAGGTAGTTTATTCCGATGCTCCACTAAGCTATGAGAAAAACTTTTGCCGAAATTGCTATTTGTGTACATTATCCTATTATTTCCATACCATCTGGCCAAGGTCTTTGTCTGAAGCTGGGCCTTCTATCAGGTCTCTTTGAGTATTCACTTTTTCAGGCATCAATTTTAAGTCTCTGAGACTTCTCCTTAAAGCTTATTCATTTCTGAATGAAGGAATTATGTTCATTGCTCTTTGAAATCACTCGTGTCTCTTTATCTTAGATTAAGATTTTGTGATCATGAATTAGCAAAATATTTTGATTGAGGTCTAACCAAGGCATTGTAAAGGTTGATTATTATATCTTTTGGCTTACATTTTACATATCTGGCTGTGAAACCTACCACCCCTTTAGCCTTAATTTATGCAGCTAGGCAATTTTTACGATATTGAGGGTCATTACTGATAATCATTTCGTCCTTTTCTTTCCATAAGTTCTTGTTGAAGTGAACTAAGAATTTTGGACTCATTATCTGTATTTTGGCACCACACTGAATAACTTTGCATTTGACTAAATTAAATCCATCTGCCATGTCTCTGTCCACTGTACCATTTTATCTAAATCCCACAAAATCATCAGGCAGTCTTCCTTTGAGTTGGCTGTCACCCGGTTTTGTGTCATCAGCAAATTTTGAGATTTTTACTGGTGAGTCCTGCCTTTTAGTCAGCTTAAAATATTTACATGATAAAAAGTATGGCTACCAGGACTGAGGCATATGGAACTCCACAAGACTTGTGAAGTGAATCAGATAATTACCCTTTTCATACCACTCTTTGTTTCTGCTGAGGGATTCCAAGCTACAGGTTGAGTACCCTTTATTGGAAATGCCTGGGACCAGAAGTGTTTTGGATTTTGGAATGTTTGCATATAGAATGAGATGTGGAAAACATGATGTTATGGAAATAAATGGGTTAGAGTTGAGACATACCTCAACCTTTTGGTCTTTCAACATTCTCCCTCAGGATATACTGATTCCAGCATTTGGTGGGACTGCGTTCCCTAGCAAGTGATGGTCACCTGGTCGGACACCTTGGCATGTCGCTCTGTGATTGGATCGCTTGTCCTGCTGCCTCCACCCGTTCACAGCAATCTCCACTGCCTGACGTGACTGGCAGATGAATCCAGACCTTGTGTTAACATTTTTTTAATCCCTCCCTCTAGGTAAGCTCTCACACTATCATTAAATGGTTTCTCACCTGCATGTAGTGGCCTTAGCATCAATCGTCTAATGATAGTGTGAGAGTTTACCTTGAGGAAGGGAATAAGTAAAATGTTAACACACCATCTGGGTTCATCTGCCGGTCACATCAGGCAGTGGGGATTGCTGTGAACGGGTGGAGGCAGCAGGACAAGCGATCCAATCAAAGAGCAACGCGCCAAAGCGTCTGACCGGATGACCATCACTTGCTGGGGACACAGTTCCACTGAATGCTAGAATCAGTATCTGATGAGGAAGAACATTGAATGGTTGAAACATTGAGTTATGTCTCAGTTGAAACCAGTTTCCATACCATCCTGTTTTCCACATTTGCCATGATGGATAATGATATATCTTGGGAATGGGAGTCAAGTCTCAACTCATAATCCATTTATGTTTCATATACAACTTATACACATAGCCTGAAGGTAATTTATACAATATTTTTAATAATTTTGCACATGAAACAAAGTTTGTGCAACGGTGAATCATCAGAAAGCTAAGGCATCACGACATCAGCTGCCTATGTGGACAGTCTGTGGTCGTTTGGCATCACCTTCCTTCCTGACTGAATTTATATGCTGTTGATAAGCAATCAGTTTCTTGCACTTTTTCACACAGAGCAGATAATAAGTAAAAAAATAGAGTAATGCACTTAGGTCTGGTGGTGATGTTGGTTTGTAACAGACTGGCACTAACAGAGTGTCAGAGCCCAGCATGGGCAAGTGAGGTCAGGTGTGGAATTTTCCACTTGTAATGTCATGTCGCCACTCAAAAAGTTTTGGATTTCGGATTTTTGGATTAGGGATGCTCAACCTGTACTATCCACATGCAGATTTGATCTACTATGCCATGAGCCTTAATATTACATAGCAGTCTGTTATGTGGTACTTTATCAAAGGCTTTACAAATGCAACATCATGGTATTAAGGAGTCTCATTTGCCATATGTGACTAAAAAAGGGGTGCAGAGATAGAGTGTGGTGGTAAAGTATGATGTCTAGTGACACCCTTCCCAAGGATGTGTGTTCCCCCTATCCCCCGCACTTGCTTATGGTATGTAGTGACTGTAATGTGGTTAGCATAGGCTAGAGGTGCTTTATTGAAGCTGGGATGACACTAGTTGTCTGACAAAATTTCCATCGTTGGACATTTTTTTCATACATATTCGCCATTTCCCGCATCAGCGAGGTGGCATTAAAAACAGAGGACTGAGCCTTAGGGGGAACATCCTTACTTGACTCCCCCTCTCTGTTTCCTCTTTTGGGAAATTAAAAACGGGAGGGGAGGATTTTCAGTAAATTTATGCAATGACAATTAAAGCATCTGAACCATCAGGCAATACTAGAAACATAATTATTGACAGTCTATTTATTGATACAATCACAGGACTATAAACATACAACACTTGTATCATACAAAGAGAGTAAGTAATATATTAAAAATTTATGGCGCACAATCATACTAGATGATATAACTGACATAGTTAACTCACTCAAAAGTACAGTTTTTCACACAGTGCTCTTTTCTCAATAATGAGTAGCTCAGAGAACTGTATAGGAAAATAAAGCAAAGCAAGATGGACATCTGTTTAAAAATCCACCTCACACCACCTTCAACTTGTATCAATTTAAAATATACATACTTGCCATTCCTTCACATAATTTGACAATCCAAATCATACATAGCCAGCAATTTCATTCAGAGTATATTTTTACATCTAATTACATCTCTTTTTACCCATACATCTTGCATATGTTTAAAATTCCTTTCCAAAGTTCCCCTGATGGTGAGATAAACACTCAAAATGTACAATGCACCAAAACAAATGGGGAAACAGTTTAGACAATCAAGCCTTCCCACATGACTGACAGTACACATCAACACAGCAAAAGACAAGTATACATGACCATGTTATGCTAAGCCATAGACACAAAATTCATATCACTGATTTCTAAATAAAACCAATTAATTAGGATCATAAGCATACATAAATGAAGTACAAAATTGTACCAAAATCTGTACAAAGTTGTATACACACATTAATTACAATTATTTATACAGTCATATTTTAGTGGGTCAGCAGAATAGCTCAAGTAACCCAGCTTGCCTTTAAATTTTAAGATACATGGCTAACTGATCACATTATAAGTGGACATGCTTCATCTAACTATAATAAACATGTCAAGTGAAGGGACCTTTCAAGTGCATCAAGGGAATGCAAAGAGAATGCAACACTCTTTAATAGCAAAAGTAAGTTACCCCTGAGGACAAATATTGTGTTACTGTAAGTTGAAAGACTTGCTCTTTTATATAATTTCAAACACATGTTATTGAATAAAAAAATGTGAGACTTGATTTACAAAGCACTTAGCCTTGCTGCTATGTACTCCCTATCACAGCTTTAATGATATGAAAATATCCAAATAAATATTTACCCACTTTCATAAAAACAATATGCATAAGGCAAGTGAGGAATACTATCACCACCTGTCACCCTGCTTTGTGACAACAGTATGATAACCAAATATTTATTGGACTGCAGATAATCTAACATTTGTTTCAAAGCAGAAAAAAGAAAGTTGGTGGTTGGCAGACTGCAGCATCTTGTTCTCTGTGGTTCAACACATAAAACTACAGCATTATTATGACTTTTTTCATCTCCCCTGTGCCATTAAAGGCAAATAGAATTGATGTTGCCAGATACGTCGAAAACCTAGTTAATACAGTATAAAGGTAAGTTATGAAACTCTAGATTTGTCAAAAACTTAGTTAATACAGTATAAAGCTAAGTCAAGAACCTAACAACCTTGCATATAAATGTTTTCCTTTCTGTCTATCATTGGTAACCCTACACACTTGCTGGTGCATGAAATCACTAAATACTTTTCTTTATATACTTAAGCAAACCTGTTCATTGTGAAGAAGCACAGTGCTGTCTTCTCTTTATCTGACAGGCTATCTCTATTAACCTACTCTCAAAAGAAAAAAAAATGTATTGATCCCTAACTTGCACATGCCATGGCACAGGATATTTTCTCTGACTTTTTAACTGAAGAACCTAATCATATGATCCCACAGCTGGTAGATGGCAAAATGTTACTAACTATGGTCATGTTAAGGTCTCAGCCTTTGCCCAGGAGGTTACCACCCCACTTTGTGAGACTCAACTAAAAATGTTAGCAATGAAAAAAAATATATCTCCATATAGCAATTACATCAATGGTATTATGAACACAGTTCACCATTCACGTACAGGAACTTCTACTTTGTTAAATACATTGAATTATGACATTTGAGATGCACAATACAAATATAATCCATTACTTATAAACCAGTTTCCTTCTTTACATATCCCAATCACACACTTGGGAATTCATTCATAGTAGTACAGTAATAAGTGATTCAGGATCCAGATGAGACTATATCACATAACTGTTTGTTGAAAAATCATTAAATTAAACCACTGGCCTGCAGTAATGGTCATCATCATAATTACTTTAGAATATACTGTACACATGATAACTATGAGAAAAGTTATACAAAAGAAACTTCATTAAAGTCTTGAATGAAAATTTGATTTTCATTCTGGTTACTACAAGAAGCTAATTAGGCTGAAGAAATTCTACATAATAGTAGTTTAAAATTACAGTCAAATTGTGTCGTCTCCTTGAGGCTATATCCTTGAAAAATACTCATACCTTGCAGTAGTTTATTTATGTTTTTCATTTCAGTGTTAAAGATTCAGTAATGACAACTGGACTCTAAATCAATCAAACACTATTGCTTGCCAGTAACCCAGAGCGAAACTGAGATCAATAATGGAGTATAATGCAGAAACTTGCAATATTATGCTATCCAACTGTATCTGATTCTTGGTTGATTAGCCATCCATCATTTATCTACATTCTAGTGCCACTTAGAAATGAGAGCCTACCCTGAAGACTATTATGTAGAATGAGTGCCTAAAAGAGTGCTTAATGCCCTACATGATGCAGTAAATTCATGCCAATGATTTTTTTTTAGTACAGCATATATTTACAAGAGTGAAAAAATGGCCCCTTTTTGGAATGACCTACAGCAGTAACCTACCCAACAATGTAGGCATGGAAAATCTTGTATTATTGTAGTCATTAAATGAAATTAAACTGATGTATGTTACATATGATACACAAACAAAGTTTACAAAAGTCACGGAACAGTTACATAGGCAAGAAAAATTCATGTGATAACTACAGTAATTAACAGGAATATTTTACAATAAATTTCCAAGATGAGAAGTAGCATGTACTATCAAGTGGTGCTTTTAGTGAAATACAGTTTTCGTTGTCAGGTTTTTATAAAAGTAAATATATTTGTAATCTGAGTTTTGATGATTCAAGTGTCGATAAACATTCATACTCACAATTGAAACATGACTAAGAAGTCCAGTAATGTCTGACATTACCGAATACTGTATCAAGTACTTGAATTACTCTGTTACTGGTAGGGGCTCACATGAGCTTTTGAAATATATCTAAAGCCACCCCTGTATAAAGACAAAGGTCATAACCTGGGACAGAAATTGTCCTACAGGCAAACAGCCTCCTTAAGAGACAATTAAAATCAAGAAATAAAATATATTCACAGTTTTTATATCACAAAATGAGAACGGTTAATCTGTATATTTTTAACAACTTACTAAAGATGACAACAAAAAATCAATCATTTATCTTATGTTGTTTCAAAAGTCCTAGTAAAATGCTAATTGTATATTCACATATATGTTACATAAAATGCGCAACCATCCACTTATCAACCACCCTTCAAGACTACACATCACTCCAAGTTCCACTTTCAACCCATCAAGCTAACTCTGGGCGGTCTTGACTGCATAGACTCTTGGATCAACATTTGCAGAGGGAAGCACTATCATGTGAAGACTTTGATTGAGCTGGATGGTCATTAGTTAAATCCTGCTGAAGACACTGATTGAGCTTGAAACTGACTGGATGGCTTCACTTAGAAGAGCATATCTGATGTGCTCTCGGCACTCCATGTGACGGTTTCTGTTTCATCAGCTGGTCGCAAATACTCCTCTTCGACCCTCTCTGATTGAGCAGGAGGGACGGGAGGTGGGGCCTGGACAGGTGGGGCTGTTCGAGACACTCCCAATTCAAAGGTACTACCAATCTGGATCTTGCTGGGGGTGTAACTTGCCAAGCCACCTGTAAGGGAGATGGGGGATGGTTACTACATCTACATCTACTCTATGCCTTAGCAAGCATACTAACTTAGCATAAGCAAGGAAATTTCTATTGTAATCTACTTATTAAGCAACAAATTCAAGACAACTATGAAGGGTATTACAATAAGGTATATTTAAAACTATATGAAGTTACTCCAGCAAATTCATTATGACAGCAAATGTAAAACATACATGTAACTGCAGTGAAAAGCATTAGTATATACAGTCTTAAGCTCTAAGATAAGCTGATATATGAACAGCAATCTTCAAACTTTGTTGGTTATATGAGAACTCATGGTGGTGTAATTTGTACAGATTATAATGGAATATGATCTAAAATAATGATGAGCCAACTATAATTTAACAATAAGTATCAAAATGTATCTAGAATGTCTGTTGAAGTCGTATGTATGTTTCACCTCTGAAAGTACAAAAAGTCAATTCAGATTGAAGATAAGCAAAGGCTGGTTTCAAAATTCTGGGCTGCTGTGAAAGCTGTGGAGTTAGTAGGCAAGCATTTCCCAATGTATGAACTGGATCATGTATTTATGTACGTGTATATATATATATATATATATATATATATATATATATATATATATATATATATATATATATATATGTGTGTGTGTGTGTGTGTAAGGTCTCAAAATTACAGACTCAGGCAAAATTCACGATCTCCCTCTAAGTCCACAAATGGTCAAATTGCAACATAAGAATTTGTCTGACTACCCAGGAGTCTCTAAGACCTATGGCACAGTTAGGATAATTCACCTCATGCAATTTAATCATATGTTGGAGTAGAGGGGAAGAATGAATTTTGCTGAGTCCATACTTTGGAGACACCCTGTAAACAGTAAAACCTCATCAGTGTGCACTTACCTAACGTTAATTTTCATATTTCTCATGTCATGGGCAACATCGTATAACTGCAGAGTATGTGTGTAATTACCTAAGTTTAGTACGGAAAGGGAGTTTTACACTTGTGGGGTCAGATCTCTTGAAGATTTTCTACTGTTGTATAACTTCCTAAATTTCTGTATGCACTCTGCATTAACTATGTCTTCAGTCATTTTAATCCATTCATCCACCACTCTTATACCATAAATGTATTTCCTCATCTTTTTTAAAAAGTTTCTTGCTTAATTTCATGTTAAATCCTCTGGATGTTCTATCCTGACTCTCTCAAAACTCTTTTAGTTCTTTACATCATTGATCTGTTTTAAAAACTTAAAGGGTGTCATCAGGTCACCCCTCACTACTCTCTCTACAAGGGCAAGCAATTTAAAGCCTGTAGCCTTCCCCTATGACTCAGGTCTCTTAATTCTGGTGCCATCTTTGATGTCCTCCTCTGGCCCTTTTATATCAGCTTTTTGAGCTTCTTCAGGCAAGCTGACCAAACTTGAAAAGCATATTCTTGTTTTGGCCTTATGGACAAAAAGCTTATCAAAAATTTCCTTAACCATATACTTGAAAGCCAATATATGCAAGCAGATATTTTTTTTTTTGTGTGTGTGTGTGAGATTACCTATATGTATTGTATGACAAGGGAGCTTTACATTCATGAGCCCCATCTCGTGAACTTTTTTACTATCTCACTTTTCAAACCTATGAATGCAGTTCACATTTTTAATTTCAACATTCTGTTTACTCCATTCATCCACTAGTCTTTTACTATAAATGTTCTTTCTTACCATCTTTTGAGTGTGTCTGTGATAACTGTTTATCTCTTATGGGAAGAGGTATTTACATTTGTGTTGTAACAGATTCTTACACACAAACACACATACACAAAGCCCAGAAAAACTCAGATACAAAAACCCAATTATCAACCAGGCCTGAGGGAAGGGCAAACACCTGGGTTGGACATGGGTCTACTGCCATGCCCATAGTTCAGGCAGGTTTGTGCATGAATCGTGGTCAGTGACACTAACCACTGCACCACAGAACAGTGTGTGTGTGTGTGTGTGTGTGTGTGTGTGTGTGTGTGTGTGTGTAAGTGTGTGTGAGCGTGTGTGTGTGCACATGCAAGTAATAAGGTCAATGGGTAAAACTGATAGGTGAAAAAGTAATCTAGTAAAGTACCTAATACTGTATTTAGAAAAAATTAATTAATATCATAACTTCTTAAGTCTTTTCTCAATGGTTCTCCTTTAATCTGTGCATCTGAATGAAGTTTTACTGTTGTGTACTTTATACATATGTAATGGAATGTCCAAGTGAAGGGAAAACCCAACACTCAGGAGAAAAATGCTTCAGCAGGCAAGAAAATGCCACCTCTCTTTGCAAGCTCAGTGAACCTTTGATTAAACTATACTATACCTAAATTCCCCTTGGTCATGGTAGTGGGTTAGTCACAAATGCCTTGAACTCTACAGCCTAGTACACTCCTCCCATGAGCCTTTAATGCCTGAAGGGAAGGAAATCATTTATGGCAAAAAAAAAAAGAATGGTAGCTGAACAGCTAATTGTGAAAAGGTGAATATAAACCAGACATGTTTTCATTTCATTGCAAATAAAACCTTCATGAGAGTTGAGCCTTAAAATCTTATAATCCAACATTTCATATGCTCTCTCAGCTCACTTTTATAGTAGAAGCCTTAAGCAACTTTACTATCTTTCTTTTTACACAATTACAAATTAACAACACAGACTATTTTAGTATATGATTTTCTGGACTCAGCTCCTCGTTTAAATGCATTTCCATCCATTGCTCCATTGTTTATTCCCCTCCATGGTACCCTGAGGGATTCATGATGGCTTATAAGACCACGCTTGGGATTCTTAATTCTGTTAGTAGAACATGTACCTGCAAAATTTTGTACAGAACGATTGCCATCATCTTTTCCAGGTGATTCTGAAGTGGTCATAGATTTCTTAATCCTGCTTGGATGTTCAGCATCTCTTATGGGCAAAATTACCTTTCCCGATTTTTTATCTTGTAATACTAGTGCTACCTTCTTTTTGACTTGAAGATTAGCATCTTCTGAAAGTGGTACTGTCTCATCCACAGGGACATTTTCTTTGGGACTTATGTTTTGCTTTACTTCTCGGTTTCTTTTATGATTATTTGCATCTGAAGTAAACTTATAATCAGAGAACAGTTCCTTAACTGTCCTGGGTTCTTTAGTTTTAACTTTGCGGAGACAAGGGACATTCTCAACTTTAAGAGAAGAACTTGTAAACTTACCAATCAATTCCTTATGTACTGGGTTACCAATGCCTGATGACACGGACTTTAATGTTCGTGTACATGGAACTGGTCTTGCAGAAATCTGAGTTGAAGATTCAGAAATGTCAATGGCATTCACCTTTTCATCTTTTTTGCTGGCAGCTGCCGGACCAGATATACAATGTGAAGTCTGTGGACACAATGTCTCTAATGTTTGATTAAGATTACCCTGTTCATCTCTGACCACATGACTGTTCATTTTCAACTGTGAATCTGGGGATGATTGAAGTGTAATGTACTTATTAATTCTAAATGTTGGTTTGTTACTTCCATTTTTTATGTTACTGTCATTCCCAGGAGATAGTTTCCTCTCCTGATGTGTCATAGTCACAACATCAGGTATTGGCTGGTACTTAACTATGTTCCTTGAAATATGGGAATCACTGTCATATACTGGCTTCAAATCTAACTTTAGTTCCACTCTAGACCGTGGATGACTGGTGATTAGGTCAACAGATTCCTTTTCCACAGCAACAGTATTTCTAACATCTGGTATATACTTTCGAGGTTTTGGTAATGGTGATAGCTCAGCACCAGAATGCTCTGGCCTATAACTCCCAACACCATCTGAAGCAGAAAGCTTTCTGGATTTCTTAGCAAACTTTATTGATCCCACCTTACCTACACTATAATTTGGGCCTTTAATAATATTCTTGCTAGCCCTTTCTATATCAGCATCACTACTTTCCACACTACCTTGGGAGCATTCAAAAGAATCTTGGTTATAAGCAGATGAAAGAAATGCAAGGGATGAAAAGGCAGGAAGATTCTGTGGTGAAAAACTATTGGGATATGGAGAAGGGTATGGAAAATCTAAAGGAGGCTCAACAAGAGGTTTGCTGAGTGATCTGCCTGTTGAACCCACACGTATGGTGACGCTGGAGGTGCCAGTTACCACTGGGTGTTGAGGTTTGTTACTTCCTCGTGCTGCATCAAGACCATAAAGTTGTATTATAAAATGACCTGATAACATTCATCAGTGACAAGTATGTAAGTGTGTGTGTGTGTGTGTGTGTGTGTGTGTGTGTGTGTGTGCACTATACATATTTATATTATATATTACAGAGGATAGCTAGAGAATGGATGCGAGTGAATGAGGCCTTTTCTTTCCCTGTTCCAGCTGCTACCTCACTAATGTGAGAAAACAGTAGACAAGTATAAAAGATATATATATATATATATATATTATCCCTGGGGATAGGGGAGAAAGAATACTTCCCACGTACTCCCTGCATGTCGCAGAAGGTGACTAAAAGGGGAGGGAGCGGTTGGCTGGAAATCCTCCCCTCTCGTTTTTTTTTTTTTTTTTAATTTTCCAAAAGAAGGAACAGAGAAGGGGGCCAGGTTAAGATATTCCCTCAAAGGCCCAGTCCTCTGTTCCTAACGCTACCTTGCTAATGCGGGAAATGGCGAATAGTATGAAAGATATATATATATATATATATATATATATATATATATATATATATATATATATATATATATGTGTGTGTGTGTATGTGTGTGTGCAACACTCACCACTGGTGATTGTTGCATATCTCTTCACAGTGAAGGTTCGGCAGATATTATTATTATTATTATTATATATATATATATATATATATATATATATATATATATATATATATATATATATATATATATATATACATATATATATAGTCGCTGTCTCCCGCGTTAACGAGGTAGTCGATGAAAAAGACGAAAGAATAGTCCAACCCATCCATATACACATGTATATATTCAAACGCCCAAACACGAACATAAACATACCTATACATTTCAGCGTATATATACATGTACATAGACATATACATATATAGAAATGTACATATCTAAACTTGCCGCCTTCATCCATCCTCTTCGCCACCCCGCCACACGTGAAATGGCATCCCCCTCCCCTCGCGCGCGCGCGAGGTAGACTAGGAAAAGACACGGCCACATTCGTTCACAGTCTCTAGCTGTCATGTGTAATGCACTGAAGCTACAGTTCCCTTTCCACATCCATGCCCCACAAAACTTTTCATAGTTTGCCTCAGACGTTTCACATGCCCTGGTTCAATCCACTGATAACACGTCGACCCTGGTATACCACATCGTTCCAATTTACTCTATTCCTTGCACGCCTTTCACCCTCCTGTATGTTCAAGCTCCGATCGCTCAAAATCTTTTTCCTCCATCCTTCCAACTCCAATTTGGTCTCCCACTTCTCCTCGTTCCCTCTATCCCTGACAAATATATCCTCTTTGCACATTTCTCTTGACCTCCTACCGCTATCTTTTATACATCTCCCAATCATTTGCACTACATCCCTGCAAAAATCGTCCAAACGCCTCTCTTCTCTTTCACTAACAATCTTACTTCTTCAACCCACCATTTACTACCTTTTCTAATCTACCCACCTTCCACCTTTCTCATGCCACATGCATCTTTTGCGCAAGCTATCACTGCTTCCCCAAATACACACCATTCCTCCTCCACTCCTTTATGTCATTTGCTCTCACCTTTTGCCATTCTGCACTCAATCTCTCCTTGTACTTACTCACACGTCTCCTTTCCAAGCTCACTTACTATCACCACTCTCTTCTCTCCAACACTCTCTCATCTTTTCTGAATACCACTACAAATCTTCATCTTCGCCTCCACAAGATAGTGATCAGACATCCCTCCAGCTGCCCCTCTCAGCACATTAATATCCAAAAGTCTCTATTTTACAAACCTATCAATCAATACGTAATCTAATAACGCCCTCTGGCCATCTCTCCTACTCACATACGTATACTTACGTATATCTCTCTTTTTAAACCAGGTATTCCCAATCACCAGTCCTTTTTCAGCACAAACCCACAAGCTCTTCACCATTTCCATTTACAACACTGAGCACTCCATGTACACCAATTATACCCTTACCTGCCACATTATTCACCTTTGCATTCAAATCATCCATCACTATAACTCGGTCTCGCGCTTACCAAAGCTGCAAACACACTCACTCAGCTGCTTCCAAAACACTTGCCTCTCATTATCTTTCTTCCCACGATACGAGAAAGAAATATAAGTCAGTTGATTTACAACGAAGAGACGTAGCTAAGACGCCATTTGGTAAACAAGTGACTGTCCAAATGGAGATAGGGTGCGTCCAAGACAGACAACGAGTGTATCATAAACTTATCATGTGGACCAGAAAGGGCATTGTTTACAAATTCTATCAACAATAAAGCTATCCAATTTGTACAGACCTTCACTGATATCGAGGTTATAATTCTTTGCGTATTCAATAACAGAAGATTCAATGATCTTTCTCGTGGCACTGCAGTCAAGAGTTAATAACCGAGATGGCATTACTCCAGTCAATACCATGATCATAGTTTTTAACGTGATTAAACAAGGCATTTGATTCTTGTTCTGATCTTATACTATATATATGTTGCTTATGCCTAATAGAAAGATCCTTACCAGTCTACCCAACATAAAACTTATCACAATTTCTACACGGCACTTTATAGATGCATCCAGAAATTTCTGGTGAGTTCCTACCTGATCAAGATGTTCTTTATAGTATTACTGTTGCTGAAGGCATCATTTACATCAAAGAATTTATGCAACATGGGAAGTAAAGTAAAATTATTGTTATCAAAAGGGTGAACTAAAAGATTCTTGGTGTCAATGGGAGGTTTGGGTTCAACCCTATAAAATGATTTCTTTGCTAACTTAAAGAATTTATCAATGAAAGATCTATTGGTGTCAATAGTTTATGTTAACTATAAAATATTTCTTTTAATTAAAGTAATTATATAAAATTAGGTATATATAACCTCAAAGCAGGATGAACCTATACTTTGAATCATGCATCCGTCTTTCATTGTTTCTTTTCCTACATATCCGTCAGAATGTCAAACAATTCCTTCTCAGCTCACATTACTCTCATTGATTACCGTCAAACCGCCTGTTACATATCCTTCGATCCTTATTGGAGGATTTATTCCTTTATTAATTCACTATTTCCAAACTTCGTCGTGTTGGTATTTACTACATGATATCATACTATATAGATTATATAGTATACATAAACTATCACCAATAGGCTAATTTAAATAACACAGCTTGCAAGGTGCCACTCTTTTCAAAGACCTTGCATACTACCTGAAAAAACATCTTATCCAATTCATAAATATACATGAGAATATGTAGTAACTCCGGTAACTAATTTAATAAAACTGCATTTCAACTGTTCCTTGTAACCTAAGGTCCACGGATCTATTTAAGCTACTCCTTTACTGGTTGCACAAATGCTGTGATTATAAGATTTCTAAGAAAACGTGAGCATTTAACAAGATCTAGTTCCATAATAGTCCAACGTAACAAATATTGCAAACATTGAATAATCACTGCAAAATGTACAATAGTACAATGATAAGATGCCATTCCAATCATGCTTACAGCTGATACCAAATCCACACTAGTAATTGTCACTATATAAATCCACCATTCATTAAGTACATAAACTGTGCTTGTAACAATACATGTTCCCATTTGCAAGCAACACTGTATACTGACATCACTACTGAAAGCAGTAAATGAAATTCACCTGTAGGGAAATCTGAAGAAATTGGGCTACTCTGACTGAAACATTGTAGCCGACTTAACTCTATCCACGCAACTACAAAAACTGACGATGCATTCCAAGTTAATACAGTCACTTCCCTCACAATACAAACTCTTACAGATACTTACGTTCAATTTTTCAAGCAGATTGAGCGGTTACTACGCGTCCAAGTATGCAAACTTTATCGTGATCCATAAGCACAAATGAGAAATTCACATAGGAAAAATAATACAATTATCGTTAAAAAGGTGGTTTGATCGAGTAAGTAACGTAAGGGTAAGAGAGATGTGTGGAAATAAAAAGAGCGTGGTTGAGAGAGCAGAAGAGGGTGTTTTGAAGTGGTTTGGGCACATGGAGAGAATGAGTGAGGAAAGATTGACCAAGAGGATATATGTGTCGGAGGTGGAGGGAACGAGGAGAAGAGGGAGACCAAATTGGAGGTGGAAAGATGGAGTGAAAAGGATTTTGTGTGATCGGGGCCTGAACATGCAGGAGGGTGAAAGGAGGGCAAGGGATAGAGTGAATTGGAGCGATGTGGTATACAGGGGTTGACGTGCTGTCAGTGGATTGAATCAAGGCATGTGAAGCGTCTGGGGTAAACCATGGAAAGCTGTGTAGGTATGTATATTTGCGTGTGTGGACGTGTGTATGTACATGTGTATGGGGGGGGTTGGGCCATTTCTTTCGTCTGTTTCCTTGCGCTACCTCGCAAACGCGGGAGACAGCGACAAAGTATAAAAAAAAAAAAAAAAAAAAAAAAAAAAAAAAAAAAAAAAAAATATATATATATATATATATATATATATATATATATATATATATATATATATAAACCTCCAACAGCCAGGATCGAACCCAGGACCCCTGTGCAACAGTGCAATTTTTTTTCTTTTTTTTTTTTTTTTTTTACTATTGCCAGTTAGAAGTGTGCAGTGAGGGAAGATCTATCTACAGGTGCTGTGCTAGGATGTTTGTCGGCAAACCGCCTGTTGCACAGGTGTCCCGGGTTCGATCCTGGCTGTTGGAGGTTTGTATGTCCTATGAAGGTGCACGTTTCTCTGCACTTTGTTCGTGTGTATATTTTTTTTTTTTTTTTTTTTTTTTTTTCATACTATTGGCTATTTCCCGCGATAGCGAGGTAGCGTTAAGAACAGAGGACTGGGCCTTTGAGGGAATATCCTCACCTGGACCTCTTCTCTGTTCCTTCTTTTGGAAAATTAAAGAAAAAAAAAAAAAAAAAAAAAAAAAAAATATATATATATATATATATATATACATATATATATCACAAATAGGCATAAATTTAGAAATCACACAGCCATGGCAAGGGAAATTATTTTTACAAGGACCCTGCATACTACCTGAAAAAAAATATATCTTATCTCAAGTTCACTATAAATATACTATGAAAAATATGTTGTTAATTCAGGTAACTTAGTTTTAATAAAACAGTGCTTTTCAACCGAGGTTCCTTGTAACCTAAGGGTTCCACAGGAATTCTTAATTTTTGAATGGTCTCTTTTTACTTCACCTTGGCTACTGGTTGCCACAAAACTGCTTGTGAAATTATAAGATGTTGCTTAAGAAAGACGTGGAGCAATTTGATGGACAAGATCTGAGTTCCATAAAATAGTCCATACTGCTAACAGAATTCCTGGGCCAAGAACAGGTTGAAAATCACTGCAATAATGTATCAATAGTGACAGATGATAGAGCTGAATGCCATTCCAGACTCAGTGCTTACAGCTGTATAAGCAAACTTCCACTATCACTAGTAAGTGTGCAATACTATAAATACCCTACCCATTACATTGGAATGTACATAAACTGTGCATTGTAAATATCAGAGTGACAGCTGTTCCCCATTTGCTGTAACAGTAATACTGACACAGTCACTGACTGAAAGCCAAGTAAAATGAAAACTACTCACCTATAGGAAATCTGAATATGATAAGTATGGGCTGCTTATCTCTGACTGTAACCATTGTAGCCTGACTCTTATTACTGGCCATGTTCATCTTGTCAAGCTTTACTAATACTAATCTGACGATGCAGTTCTCCAGTCTTATACAATGCTCACTCTTTCCCTTCACAATGTACAAACTCTTACAGAAAGTTAACTTCACGTTTCAAACTTTTCTCAAGCAGATTTGAGTCGGTTTTAACTAACAGCGTCCCAAAGTTATGCAACAACTTTATTCTCGTGATCCATTAAGCATCAAATGAAGCAAATATTCACATCAGATAAATAATACATACAATTATCGTTTAAAAAACCAGCCATAATTGCTCTACCCTTTCCAAACGGAACAACCAATCACAAAGATCTCGAAAGAACAAGTTTGAAAGAAATGCTTCAAATGCCTCCAGACATGGTGCATAGAATTCAAATCTATGATACTTTTTCAGCTGAAGTGCATGTAATTGTAATTTTCAAAAATGGCAGCCAAATACCATGTGCTGGGCTCCCCAGTGACCATGTTGGCGACAGATTTTCAATCAATTTATATCTGTATGAGTAAATTTTACTTACATTAAACAGACAGACCGTGCAAGACCAAACTTACACAAAACATTTGATACTGACGTATGACCACTAAAATTTCATGGTTCACAAACAGCCGGGATCTCAATTAAACTTAAAAAATCCTTCAGGGCATCAATAGTATTGCAACTTGAATATACAAGTAACAGAATCTTTCCAAATATGATAAAAGTTTAATAAAAGCCCACACAATGGGCAACATCTCTTGGTGTTACAATTACATTACCCAGTGTACCGAAAAGGTTAAAATCTTATCCTACCAACCAAGACAAAGCAGTGATAACTATATCCTAGCCGATTTTATAACTTTTAAAACATACTAATGATAAAAAAAAGTCATTATGAGATCAACAATCACACCGCCTCTTCCAAAGTAATCCTACCCACCTCTGTATACAAAGCCAATGCTCACATCAGGCTTACTAAAAGACAACCACCTTCCTTACGGGATAATCCATTTGAGGGTTTTACGATCAATGACTTCAGGCCTCAGGGTGTGGAGTATGTTCAACCGGGGCCAAAGGGTTACTAGGGCCCCAAAGGAGTCATTCCACAGGACAACGTGGAAAGCGAGCAATCCCTTCAGTCAAGACTCAAGCGCATCCTCACTCCGCAACCCAGGCTTAGTTGCCACACAGGATAAGGTGTAAAGACAGCAGTCCTATACACTGTTCACCCTTACCTAACCGTCAATTGCACCTTATCCCCCATCTATTGCACCTTATCCTCTATCAATCGCAACGTAACCTCGTGGCGAATGGAGACTTGGTGAGGTTGAGGGTGAGATTATACGAGAGTGTGATGGTTAGGTTAGGCCAGGAGTGAAGTCCTCTCAAGCTACTGGTTGAGGTTGAAGGTTCGGTTGAACACTGTCCTGAATCGCTCTCAAAACCTTGTACTGGGTAGTGACTTGGCGAGGCTGCGGTTAGGCATGAGTCTTAATATTAGGTGTAGGTGAACAATGGGCTGGATTGCTCTCTCAACACACTGTTTTCTGGGGCGCCCGTAGCACTTCGGTCCCTTACCCTTTCCAGTATCGTGAACTTTACGACCACTTCTACGGTACTGATGCTGCTGATGAGGATATCCTACCACTATAGTTTCAGCTGTTGGTGCGACGCTGAAATCATTCGTGCATCAGGTATAATTCAACGTTTCCTGAGATTATTTGAAGTCCTAGGTATTACGCTCAATTTTGATCATTTTCCCTGAGCTACGTAGCCCTTCCACTATCACTTATCCGTTATCCAATGCTTAACAAATCAAATTGGTTATCTTACTAACTATTCATCACCAGCGTTTCAAATAGTATCCTGACAACTATTCATTTTTCCCATCTATTACTGGATTACTATATTCATAGAATTTTGGAAATAGATTCACATAAAAAATTAATTATGATAAGTGAAAGTTCTAACTGCGTCTAGTCCACCGAGAAGAGGTCATACCCGTCCCTTGAAGTCTTTCCAAAATTGTTACATTAATTAACACAAACTAATCAACCCTACGTAAGCCCGAACCGAGGAGCTCCGCCCTGTGGCCTTTATCTGTCGTCAAGTTGGCGTAAAGCAAAATCAACGATGTACAAAAGAAAATAATCGGGAAAATAGTTAGGTAGACTACGCAATACGCGACAACTTCTGAGTCATAATTAATGTGTGGCCGATGGATGCTAGAAGGTGGTCCTTTTCGATAACAAATTCTTTCCCAACGTCTCAAGCTTTGGAACTCTCGGTCCTTTCATATCTTTCCCAATACCTATGACCTGGCACTTTTTAAAAGACAGGCTTTTCACTTCTTCCAAAATTAGTAATATCTTTCCTTATCTCTTCTTTCTCCTTTTCAATAACCTCTTTTTACTTCAATTATGGCCCTGCCTAGCGGTGGACTTCTGTTCGTGATAGGAGACTCGACAATAAAGAAAAAAAAAATACAGGCTAATGGACAAATTAATTAATGAAAAAGTTGAGAGTCCAATAACGCTGCAGTGGTCTGATCCACTTCTCTCTAAATGTTAGATTCCACATTACACACACACACACATATATATATATATATATATATATATATATATATATATATATATATATATATATATATATAATTCTATCCAAATCGTAAAGTTACTGAGCTGGCGGCCGCTCATCGGGCTTTTACCAATCTGCGCATTCTAGGCCAAATCATAGCCTCGGCAAATCGTCAGTTTGCCAAACGTACAGTCACAAATTCAACCCATGAAAATTATATAAATCAACACCACTGTCATGAACATCTGCTGAAAACCCTTTCAAACAAAGAGTGTGCGTAATTTGCCTGCTGTGATTGCATATTCACGTTTAAAGCCGAAATCTAATAATGTTTAAATTACATATCTAAGCGTTGCAGGACCTGTACGAATTTCGCTTATATTGACTAATCAGACGAAGTTACGGCTGCATCCTGAATACCCTGCAATCACACAGGTCTGTCACAAAAATACTGCAGGCTTTCATAATTCACTAACACTTGTACAACTATCTAAACGGAAATTCATTGTTGTACGATAGACCTATATATCATCTAGGCCATAGTATTTCCATCAAGGTGTAGAGACAGATGTCGATTGCACTATATGACCACTGTTTAACTAGGGATAGCGACACAACCAGCACTTTACCCGCCTCCCTCCAGCCCCTCACCACACGTCCTCCTATTGGTTCACTCCGCACTGACCGACTGACTGGTTGCCGCGTTTCCACCCTACTACAACCGACCTGCACTTGTTCTCCTGCCTTGCTGCCAACACCTCTCCACCACCAATACTTTCGGCTCTCCAAAGACCCCCAGTTCCTTTCCACCACTTCCCCTGGTATTTTTGTCCCTCATCGCCATCAACTTCCCACCACCACCATCAGCATCACTGTCAGCTTTCCTCCAACACATGAGTGTTCACCAACACTCGCATCTCACACTGTCCATCATCAACAACCCTTCCCAATACTATATAGATCTCTCACCATCAGACTTCCCTGAAATCCTAAACTTGTCTCATTACCATCATTATCATCCGTTTCCTTTAAATACGGCACTTCTAGCGTCTTTCCAACTCTCACATCCCTCCCTCACCACCAGAAACTTCCATCACTAATATCCCTCACTTTCACCCCTTGGAATGATGGTCTGGCGTATGAGGGTCAGGTCATACGCCAGGCCATTTAAGATAAGGGCGGTGATGAGAGACGAGTGATGGAGGATGATCAGAAATGTCGATGGTGTGGGGGAGGGACATGATTGCATGTCCAGGGTCGTACCGCCGTGATTCAGGGGTCAAACTGAGCGTGTGGTGAGTCGGGGGAGCAGGCGGAGGAACGTGCGCTGGCTGCCTGCAGGTACAAGCAGGCGACAGCTCCACTTCTGACGCACCACCAACACCTTCACTCACCGCAAACATTTCTTAACATTCTTAACAATTCTCTTCATCTCTCCTCTGGTCTACATTACGACATTCATGCTCTAATATACTTTAAAAATACATTTTACTCTCATTCACTGACCACTACGATTTCTGTATCTCGACTGCTAAATTCAAAAGCATCTCGTTCATTGCGTACAACGAACCGTTCGACCCGCTAACGAGCGCATGAGGAAAGCTACAGTAGACACTTGACTCATGTGGACGAACTATGTCAAGGATTATCACACTAATTTACTACTTACAGAATATGTTACAACAGTCAGTAACAGGGAAAGGATGGACTCCTTTGGAGTAAGAAGCTGGACGAAACTATTATCTGATGACTACCTCCAAGAAGGCGACTTTTCACTGCCTGCATGACCACAAGAAGGGGTAGTACGTTAACACAAACTTCAGAGACTTTATGAGACTTTTGTTCTCTTGGAATCATTATAAGTTGTGATAAACACATCCCTAGATCCCTTTTGATTAAACCACTCCGATCCCACGGAGAGCGTAGTTTCATTCTGTATTTTATGGTATTTGCAAACTCGGCATAGACATTTACGAGCTTCTTTCCTTTGCTTTCTTATATCATATATGATGAATGAACTTGTGTTGTAATGCAATATGATATTGCTAGTTCTCTAACGTTTATCAAGTTACTAACAAATCTCAATTTTGTTTATATGTGAACATGACATGCTCCCTCTTACAACTAAGTTTGACTTTGGGATCTGTCAGAGACATTCTAGGGAGTATTTGTATATATGTTATTCTGAATAAGACGATAAATCACAGAAAAAAGCGGGTACCGTATTTTAAGTGTCCCAGGCGCATACCGCTTGGTGGCCTGTAAACAAAACGCTTTCTCTCACGCGGCATCGAATACCTGATGGTATCTTCTGGAGTCTTCCAACCCCAAACAGTTCTGGGTATGCCCAGGCTGTTGGGTTGGTTCTTTGGTCGACCAAGCTTTTGGGAGCCGCAGCCCGCAGGTCCACTTACCCCTACAGTCTGGCTGGTCTGTTACACTTAGTAAATACTTGTCTAGTGCACTCTTAAACTTCTCTTAGTACATCCCATAGTTTTTCTGATGATAGCAACCAAGATAATTTGTCTTGCGTCCCGGGAGTTTAAGGTGTTTTTGAGCATATCGTATCTCTGGATTTGAGAGGTAGTATTTTCAAAATTCTTCCATGCTTGCTATGCCACTGGGATGTTATTTCTGAATGGAAGCTGGGATCCATACCTTTTAGGATTACCCAGGTATACATCTACCTTCTATGCTCCACGGGGGTATAGCTTTAGAGATTTCAGCAGTTCCTAGAGATGATCTAGTTTATCACACTAACATGGGCTGTGAAAGATCTCTGAACACTTTCTAATTCCGCAATTTCGCTCAACTTGTATGGCGATTTTAGGAAGCAGCAATATACTATCATTGGTCTTTCCTTATCTTGAAGATGCACATGATCCAGCCTACAATCCTTCTGCAGGAGGCAACCGATGTTTCGTTAACTGAAGGTTAGTTAGGTCTTTAGACACTGTTACTCCAAGGTCTTTTATATCATTCTCCTGATTTATGACAGCGTCTGTGTTTGTCCGTAATTCTGTGGTTCATGATTTCTTCATTTTCCCCATACCGAAGGAATGGAAACTTATTTCCATGGAAAAGCATGTTGCTCTCAACTGAGTTAAAGACTTCTTTCCTGTTTCTCTGTAGCCTATCAGCATCCTCCATTGATCTGATTTTCATACTTATTCTTGTATCATACGCAGAGGATGATATGAGACTGTGGCTCTTTACCGTGGACACATTGGTGATGGCATGGTTTACGTGTTGTGATCTATTAATCAAAAAGTTGTATATCCATCTTCAATTTTTTCCAGTTATTCTCATCTCACGCATTTCATTTGCTATGACAACGTGGTCACATTTGTCAACTGCTTTTGCAAAATATGTGTAAATCACGTTCGCCTTTTCCAAAGTTTCGTCAATCCTATCGTAGTGGTGAAGTATGAGAAGTGCAAGCCATATATATGTATATCAAGTCAGTTTGCCTCTTAGGACTCTCTTGTAAATATGGGGCCAAAAACAAGACAAAGTATGGCATCATTTGTTCACATCTTCTCCCCAACAGTCATGTATAACGCACTGATATAATCCCACGTCCACAGCCATGTTGTATTGAGAACAGAACCGTAATGGCGATTCTGAATCAAGAAGAGTTTAATCTCTCTCTCTCTCTCTCTCTCTCTCTCTCTCTCTCTCTCTCTCTCTCTCTCTCTCTCTCTCTCTGATTGAAGCTTATTCTGTTTTAAAGGGTCAAGGGACACGCATATTAATTCTTATTTGAGCTTTAAGTTTACAGACATCTCTGTCATGCTAAAAGGGGCTTAAAACCCATTAGGTTCCAGGGCTTTACATATTTCAGATGACCAATCAATCTAATCTTGGCGGTACACCACTCTGTGGCCCTTATACGATCATTGCCCTTGGCCAATAATGGTGGGGACTCTTGACATTCCCTCTCAGTTCTAGTTAATACTAATTACGACAATAAGACTTTCAACTCCTTGGACACGAGGGTAAGGATCCGTGGGTGTAGTGCCGTGTCCTCTGACATGATTCTTATGGTTTGAGGCCAGGCCGTCAAACCCAAGGGTCGTACAACGTAGTCTGCAAGGAGAACCATTTGTATGCACCCGCAGTTTTCGGCATTTTCTATTTGTGCAATTGCAAACAGTACTTACAATGTGTGTGTGTGTGTGTGTGTGTGTATATATATATATATATATATATATATATATATATATATATATATATATATATATATATATATATCATATTCATTATACTTCGTCGCTGTTTCCCCGCGTTAGCGAGGTAGCACAAGGAAACAGACGAAAGAACGGCCCAACCCACCAACATACACACACACAAACATACACACACGCATATATATATATATATATATATATATATATATATATATATATATATATATATATATATATATATATACATATAACATCAGGACATTACGAAGCGCAATCATATTCTGATATTCACAATGTCATGGATTTTTGTTTCTGATCATTTCTTTTAGTTAACAGTGAACATTATTTAAGAGCGGTGAAAGTTTCATTCATTGTTATTGTGACATTACGTTGTCTCCGGAAGAACGCCAATCTATCGTGCAATAACGATAAACAATATTGTTTTCTGTCAGACACTGATAGAGTGCGATGTTGCTCCAACCAAGCAAGGAGTTTGTAAACACCTCCATGTGTATGATCAACTCCTAATACATCTATCAAACCATAAATAAAGCTGACATAACGATAATGGAATGATGTAAAAAGATGATAAATGAAGAGATGTAAATTTATCAACAAGCAAACTTATAAATCAAAAGAACAAACGCAGATTTGAAAGATAAAAAGTTAATTAAAGTATTTTTGACGATATTGTATGTTGTGTGTACGACAGTTTGTGGTAGGGATTGCTTACGGAACTTTCCCCGCTACATATAGCAATCACATCCATCATATCTCCGTAGATTGAAGCTTAAACACAAGTCAGTCCACTCATTCAAAGACTACACACGAAATGCAGTATATTTCTCAGCTATTGCTGCTCGAAATCGCCGAGATAAAAAAAAAAAGGGAGGCAGTCAACATGATGGGCCTCTCAGGTGTGTCCTGTTACCCGGCGGGGGATGCCTTGACGTCACAGGGCGGGAGGGTTACCACACTAGTGTCTGCCAGCGTTGCCCCATCTCGTTCCTCTCGCCTTCCGCTTTTATCCGCTATTACCACTCATTGTACGATAGTTTTGTCATGTCATCACTGCTCCACGGCGTCGAGTTGTTCATGACCATTACTACACTTCCGCCCATTATCTACTCAGCATTGTGGAATGAGCATCAACTGCTTAAATAAAGCCGGCTTAAAATTCCAGACTCGAAGACAGCATTCACGATCTCTCTTAAGCAGAATATTCAAATCGCACGTCATGAACGGGCGTACACACACCCATGAGTACGGAACAGTCATGAGCATGTTCATACCAGTTCATGCCATGCGATGTGAACATCTGTTTAACTAAACGTAAACAACGGAATTTGTATATTGTCATTCATTACATACCAGCAGCATCCACACACAGATGCCAAGCCTAGTCCATACTGGAAAAAAAAAATTAAACAAAACGAACCTGGAATTTCTTCCCATGAATGTGGATGATGCGTGAGGCCAGATTTTGATTTATATATGTCTCGCTTGGCAACTTTCATAGAAAAAGTGTTTCTAAATGTAGATCATAGCAATTGGTCCGCTATGTTATGAAAATACCTCGACGAATTTTGATAAATCTTAAACCAAACCATAAATCTATATATATATATATATATATATATATATATATATATATATCTATATATATATATATATACATATATATATATATATATATATATATATATATATATATATATATATATATATATATATATATATATTCATTTACTGAGTTTGGTAAAGAGTGTGAAAGAAGAAAGTTAAGAGTAAATGTGAATAAGAGCAAGGTTATTAGGTACAGTAGGGTTGAGGGTCAAGTCAATTGGGAGGTAAGTTTGAATGGAAAAAAACTGGAGGAAGTAAAGTGTTTTAGATATCTGGGAGTGGATCTGGCAGCGGATGGAACCATGGAAGCGGAAGTGAACCATAGGGTGGGGGAGGGGGCGAAAATCCTGGGAGCCTTGAAGAATGTGTGGAAGTCGAGAACATTATCTCGGAAAGCAAAAATGGCTTTGTTTGAAGGAATAGTGGTTCCAACAATGTTGTATGGTTGCAAGGCGTGGGCTATGGATAGAGTTGTGCGCAGGAGGGTGGATGTGCTGGAAATGAGATGTTTGAGGACAATGTGTGGTGTGAGGTGGTTTGATCGAGTAAGTAATGTAAGGGTAAGAGAGATGTGTGGAAATAAAAAGAGCGTGGTTGAGAGAGCAGGAGAGGGTGTCTTGAAATGGTTTGGGCACATGGAGAGAATGAGTGAGGAAAGATTGACCAAGAGGATATATGTGTCGGAGGTGGAGGGAACGAGGAGAAGTGGGAGACCAAATTGGAGGTGGAAAGATGGAGTGAAAAAGATTTTGAGTGATCGGGGCCTGAACATGCAGGAGGGTGAAAGGCGGGCAAGGAATAGAGTGAATTGGATCGATGTGGTATACCGGGGTTGACGTGCTGTCGGTGGATTGAATCAGGGCATGTGAAGCGTCTGGGGTAAACCATGGAAAGTTGTGTGGGGCCTGGATGTGGAAAGGGAGCTGTGGTTTCGGGCATTATTGCGTGAAAGCTGGAGACTGAGTGTGAACAAATGGGGCCTTTGTTGTCTTTTCCTAGTGCTACCTCGCACACATGAGGGGGGAGGAGGATGGTATTCCATGTGTGGCGAGGTGGCGATGGGAATGAATAGGGGCAGGCAGTGTGAATTGTGTGCATGGGTATATATGTAGGTGTCTGTGTGTGTATATATATGTGTACACTGAGATGTATAGGTATGTACATAGAGATGTATAGGTATGTATATTTGCGTGTGTGGGCGTGTGTGTGTGTACATTGTGTATGGGGGTGGGTTGTGCCATTTCTTTCGTCTGTTTCCTTGCGCTACCACGCAAACGCGGGAGACAGCGACAAAGCAAAATAAATAAATAAAATACATAAATATACATTCTTTTCATACTATTCGCCATTTCCCATTTTAGCAAGGTAGCGTTAAGAACAGAGGACTGAGCCTTTGAGGGAATATCCTCACTTGGCCCCTTCTCTGTTCTTTCTATATATATATATATATATATATATATATATATATATGCGATCAAAGTGTATATGAACGCGCACCTTCATAGAACATACAAACCTCCAACAGCCAAGATCGAACCTGGGACCCCTGTGCAACAGCCGGGAGCGCTACCGTTAGGATATGATCCTGGCTGTTGGAGATTTGTATGTTCTATGAAGATGTGCGTTCTATGCACTTTGATCGTATTCATATACCTCCGCGTTGTACAGTTAGGTTCGGAAAAATGCTATCTGCTGGCTGTGTGAGCCTGATGGGAAATGACCGGTGTAGACCCCGTTGCTCACCAACGCGAAACGAAAGGTAATCGAGTACATAGTATTCGAATACTCATTTCCCTATTAGGGGCGATCATAGCCCAGCGGTGGCCCTCCCGACTGTTGCACAGGGGTCCCGGGTTCGATCCTGGCTGTTGGAGGTTTGTATGTTCTATGAAGGTTTGTATGTGATTATATATATATATATATATATATATATATATATATATATATATATATATATATATATATATATATATATATATTTTTTTTTTTTTTTTTTTTTTTTTTTTTTTGCTTTGTCGCTGTCTCCCGCGTTTGCGAGGTAGCGCAAGGAAACAGACGAAATAAATGGCCCAACCCACCCCCATACACATGTATATACATACGTCCACACACGCAAATATACATACCTACACAGCTTTCCATGGTTTACCCCAGACGCTTCACATGCCTTGATTCAATCCACTGACAGCACATCAACCCCGGTATACCACATCGCTCCAATTCACTCTATTCCTTGCCCTCCTTTCACCCTCCTGCATGTTCAGGCCCCGATCACACAAAATCTTTTTCACTCCATCTTTCCACCTCCAATTTGGTCTCCCTCTTCTCCTCGTTCCCTCCACCTCTGACACATATATCCTCTTGGTCAATCTTTCCTCACTCATTCTCTCCATGTGCCCAAACCATTTCAAAACACCCTCTTCTGCTCTCTCTCTCTCTCTCTCTCTCTCTCTCTCTCTCTCTCTCTCTCTCTCTCTCTCTCTCTCTCTCTCTCTCTATATATATATATATATATATATATATATATATATATATATATGTTATATTTCTCTCTTGTGTCTCCCCTGATGATGTGGTTATTACACGAAAGTGCACTTGGGAACTTATCGTGTTTCATTTTTCCCCGTGGACTCATAGAAATAATATATATATATATGTATGTATGTATATATATATATATATATATATATATATATATATATATATATATATATATATATATATATATATATATGATAACGATATACCTATAGGCGCCTAGGATTCGAATCCCGGTCTTACCGTGTGACAGGCCAGTACGATATCACATATATATTGTCCAGCTCAGTAGTTAATCCCTTGTACACGAGGGTGTGAGCCTTGAGCACAGAGGTGCAAACTCATCTGTACTGCGCTCCGACCCTTGAGCAAGGCGTACGACCCATAAGCACGATTATCTGGCCTTGAACCTAACCTTTCTCATTCACGAAACTACTATATGTTACATTACAACTATTAACCTTATCAGCACCACCGCATTCACAATAGATCTCAGCAAAATAAATCAAGAAGGCTTGGAAGGGGAACTAAAGCATCTCGTGTTCTCTTATGGCCTGAAGGCATCTGCTCAAGTCTTTGTCAAAATTCCACCAGCAAAGCAAAAACTACATTAGTACCACGTGAATGAATGGGTGAGTAATTGTATCAGAGTGTGGCCACGATAGAATGCACCAGAATTGGTAAAATGAACGGGTGAGGCTTTGATAGTTAGAGAATAAAGAATGTTGGCCAGTTACTGAATCAGGGAGTGTATTCGTGACTGAATGAGTCTGTGTCAATCATTTACCAAATAGCTGGACATACAGCTTTGAGGTGAAGCTGTAAATTATTGGTATGATTTATCAAATGATTGTACCTATCTATAGCTATGGAGCGAAACTGTAAATCACCAGTATGATTTAGTAAATGACTTGATCTAATGCTACGGAGTGAAACTTAAATCTGATGTATGATTTATCAAATAACTGGACTTAAAGCTATAAAATGGAAGGCGTTATATCCTTGGTAAATATATGGGTAGTGACAGAGAGAGGAACAAAAAGTGTGGGGTATCCAGAGTTAAACACAGTGTGATGATACAGTGAATGGAACTATGTTGAGATGAGGAGGTTAAGCTGTTACAAGTGTGTCGAGTGAAACAAGTGTGTGGGTGAGCCAATGGGCCTGTCAGGGTGTAGTGTGTCATACTGTTTGGATGGGGCAATATAAGTGCGAAGCCATACGTGTGAGAGTGAGGTGAGATACCAGGATGTTCCAAGTTTTCCGACTGGTTTTCGATCTTATAAATAGAAGTCTGTGTTACCCACTTCCCCGGGTTTGGGGCGTCCCTGCCCTTTGTTGAACTGGGGTCCTCGCCACTGCAACCCCCCCGCCCCCAAAAAAAAAAAAAAAAAAAAAAGATAAAAATAAATATATAAATTAAGTAAAATAAAACAAAATGAATAATAAAAAAAAAGATGCAATAAAGGTGTATGTCCCCGATCCACACCAGTGTACATAGCAACGGAGTTAGAGACACATTAATATTCTCGATTTTCACAATTATCATTTTATAGGAGTTCTTTTACTTATCGACTTACGATGGTTTTATTAAAAGAAAAAATTGTTTCCTTAAATGCAACACCTAAACTCTTGCTCGTAATTTCTTTCTCAATCATATCATTTCTGGACTTTTTCCAAGGGAGACGTGCTGGGCTGAGGTCTCCCAGTATATGTGAGCGATAACACGGCGAGCGAGAGATCACTTAGCAAGGCTGCTATCATCGTTATCAGACGAAAAGAGTTCAGTGTTGTCGAGGAACTTCCCAACCCACAGTCCACCTTACCCTGCCCCAGTGTGGAGTACAGCCTCGTCGCTGTAGCACTCCCATGAAAGGGGTCCTGAAGCTGAAGTCCACACACACACACACACACACACACACACATACATACATATATATATATATATATATATATATATATATATATATATATATATATATATATATATATAACCCTAGAAACCCTTTTCCAGGGGTTGGTTCCTGCAGACAATATCTACACTATACTCAGCAGCAGGGCAGAATGGACTCCTTTCAAAGAGTTCTTTGACGAGACTACAATTATTCAAGCGACTACGATACAGCTTTTTTTTTTCCAGTCTTAATACGGGTTCCAACACTTGTAAACTCTGCTGTTAATTCGTCCTTACTATTGGTCGTTTGACAGTCAAGATGGTTCTCACAGTTCTCGGTATTCCTTATCAAGCATCACACTGCAACCATTCTGTCTTTTACTTGGAGTCCAGCTGCACATCCGTTTCAACGCCATGTCTTGTGACTGGATGTTAAGAGTCAACACTTCCCCATCATTGTTGAACTTTAAGTGTGTGTGTGTGTGTGTGTGTGTGTGTGTGTGTGTGTGTGTGTGTGTGTTGCAAGTATCGCATTTTGCCTCAGTTAGGTCCGTTTGTTGTTTTTCTTTTCATTCCTTCGATGCTGACGAAAAGAATATTACACTATTCTGAGGGAGAGTTGCATATGTGTCTTGTAGTCGTGATGTGTACTAGTGTCGTCTTTCTGAACGAGTGACAGCCTAGAAGACATAACTCAGTGCGTTCATAACACTGGCTTCCATTTCTCTCGTATGATGAGTGATGCCCTCGTCAGGTAACCTCTCGTTTATCTTCCGCTGGTCAGCCCATTTTCGTCCAATGTCAGGGTCTAGGGCTGACAGGATAATGTTGCCTTAGGGACTGTCATGATTCGTGGACCCTTAAATAATGGTATTGTCTGCTACATCTCACAAACGAAGCGATTCAGAGTCGTAATATCGTTGCCCATCTGTGGCCGGCAGAAGTTACAAACGTGTTGGAGAAGCTGTTACATATCCTGACACATGTCTAAAATAACATCTACTCCCATATGTTTTGCGAGAGCTTCCACTGTGATACATCTGATACAAAAAAAGAAAAATGGTGTATGCTGTTTCCATTGCGTTATCTGGTATCAGTAATGTTCTCGGTAAAATTCCAATCTCTCTCTCTCTCTCTCTCTCTCTCTCTCTCTCTCTCTCTCTCTCTCTCTCCCTCTCTCTCTCCACCCGAACTGTTTACAACCTCAGCTTCTGTAAATCTTGTGATGGTCTTAGAGGCTTTGTCTATCGCCGCAACTTTGGTCTGGCACCAAGTTTCATTCTTTGTCCTAGTGTTCCGTCAGGATGAGTGAAGTCTACGACACACCTTCCACAACTTGTCTGGTTAGGTACACTTTACAAACCACTTTCCAGTGGGTTGGTGACGTCTCCACTGGATCGTCCATAATTTTTTTTTTTTTTTATACTTTGTCGCTGTCTCCCGCGTTTGCGAGGTAGCGCAAGGAAACAGACGAAAGAAATGGCCCAACCCCCCCCCCCCCACCCCATACACATGTATATACATACGTCCACACACGCAAATATACATACCTACACAGCTTTCCATGGTTTACCCCAGACGCTTCACATGCCTTGATTCAATCCACTGATAGCACGTCAACCCCGGTATACCACATCGCTCCAATTCACTCTATTCCTTGCCCTCCTTTCACCCTCCTGCATGTTCAGGCCCCGATCACACAAAATCTTTTTCACTCCATCTTTCCACCTCCAATTTGGTCTCCCTCTTCTCCTTGCTCCCTCCACCTCCGACACATATATCCTCTTGGTCAATCTTTCCTCACTCATCCTCTCCATGTGCCCAAACCACTTCAAAACACCCTCTTCTGCTCTCTCAACCACGCTCTTTTTATTTCCACACATCTCTCTTACCCTTACGTTACTCACTCGATCAAACCACCTCACACCACACATTGTCCTCAAACATCTCATTTCCAGCACATCCATCCTCCTGCGCACAACTCTATCCATAGCCCACGCCTTAAGTGAGCTGAATAGGTTCCAGCCCAGGATGTTTCCAGTGATTTATTGTTTTTGTGGTAAACCTGTTACTAAGCGGTGATATTTCATTAGATTATATATGCCTGTCCTTCAGAGTAGACTGCAAGTCTATGCTTCCATGATTCTTCATGCAGAATCATGACATCTCCCGTCTGCTTTCTGAACAGTGAGGTTACAGTGCTTTTTACGTCCATTCCAGTAAATGATCTTTGCAAATTTTCTAAATGGCAATGTCCATATCCGTCTGGAAAGTCGCTAGCGGGATTATACGCCGTTGATCACTGCAAAAATGGAGATGCCAGCCTGACTTACCTGTTTAGTAACTGTGTGCTGATGTGTGGGAACACACCAGTGAACTGTACATAGGTACACAGTTAACCTACGTTGTGTAATTTAACTCTAGACCTTTTTAACGACATGTGTGGATCTGTCGGTTTCCCTGTAAACAAAGCAGTGAATATGCCAGTCGGTGTGTATGTATAACTACATGAACGTATAACATGTATATATAAAATATATGTATAAAAGGAGAAAGGGAATGTATGTAAGTGTAACTTTGCCAATGGAAAGATGGAGAGGTATGCGTTATCATATAGATAAAAAAAAAAAGTCTTTCACAACATTACAAACAAAGCAATAGAACATGAAACCCTGAATTATAACCCAACCCCTAAAAAAAAGTAACGGGGAGGAAAGTGACAGATATATCAAAACATCTACTACATCTTTACCGTCAAGTGGTATCAACATGACAGTAACCCAAACAATTTACAATGGAACCGTTTTCTTACTGAATTTTAATTGAAAATAGGAATACACCAGGCAAATATTATATACATATATATATATATATATATATATATATATATATATATATATATATATATATATATATATATATATCCAGGAGAATGAGGGGTTAAATAACAATTTACATGAGTGTTTACAATCTTAACGTTTGAAGGAGTTAACAAACTTTCCGTTGATGGATCAAACATGATGATGGCCTTTATCATCTGGCAGTTGACATGCCTCTAAGGCCATAGGAACCAACTAAACATTCCTAGGGGAGCTTGATGTTAATTACTTTTGTTGACAGCGCTTCACTTTACATTTGCATGGCTGTAAACATAGTTGGTTCGATAATCATCAATCCAATCTATAGCCTAAAGAACCAATACATAACAATTGACCTAGTGATAGTGGAAGCAATGTTTACTGTCATTTGAGGTTTCCATCTAAAATGAAACCACTGGAAGCTATTTATCTTAGACGAGCGACTCTTCCTGGTTTCATTATGAATACAGGTTAGACTTGCTCATTCCAAATCGGTCCAACGTAATTCACGATGAAACCGTGTCCTTATCTTTAACAAGGCAACTATATCAATATGAAACTGCACATTTCCACATAAAATACATGCTAATACCATGAACATTTATAAGTATTTATGCAAAAGATAAAGCCTATGTATGCAACAATGAAACAAAGAACAATGAAAAAATAAAATACTCATGCGACAAGAAAATCTATAAGCGTCATTGCATAATAGAAAATCATTAGGTTACAGTACGTTTTAAGTTCCATACATCCAGATAACAGGCCGGTAAGTCTATAGGGATGTAGGTTTATCCATAGACAGCATTGTAAAGACTGGACAAGTAACTGCAGGCCTGCATCATGTAACTGTGGTGTGTCTTACGAATTAGGCACAACAGGTACAAATTTGGTGAGCCTGGCAGTTTATAGAGTGGCTCCTTCCAACTGGTTACTGGTCTCACTACACACACGCACAATAAATAAGTATATATATATATATATATATATATATATATATATATATATATATATATATATATATATATATATATATATATGGGAAAGGATCACTATTTTGCGCGTGATCAAGATATTCCCATGAGTCCACGGGGAAAATGAAACACGAAAAGTTCCCCAGTGCACTTTCGTGTAATAATCACATCATCAGGGGAGACACAAGAGAGAAATATAACAGTCAGTTGATCGATCAATTTTCATCGAAGAGACGAAGCTAGGTTCGTGTCTTCGATGTATATCAACTGACTGTTATATTTCTCTCTTGTGTCTCCCCTGATGATGTGATTATTACACGAAAGTGCACTTGGGAACTTTTCGTGTTTCATTTTCCCCGTGGACTCATAGGAATATATATATATATATATATATATATATATATATATATATATATATATATATATATATATATATATATATATATATCATGACCAGCTGCAAATGGGTGAAATTATTTCAAATAAACGCCAGTATTCATGCCATGCTCTATAAACTACCACATGTAAGGTTATCACTGAAGAGGAAATAAAATAAGAGAATTAACATATCAAAAACACATGCAGGCGAAACCTGAAGATTATTTACCTCAAACCTTACCAAGACCTGAACTCCATATTGGGCCATGTTACCCCTCTAATATCAAGTCACCAAGTGGGTAATGAGGGAGTGGTCCTCGTAAATAAGAGGGTGGGTTTTTGAACCATACCTGGCGTGGTGTTGGTGGGATCCAGCGGGGATGTGGTGGTGTTCGTGGGGTCGGCGGGGGGTAACAGGCCCGCCTCCTCCAGCAGGGAGTTCTCGCTCGGGTACTCGAAGGTTGAGGTCAGCGCGTCGTCGAAGCTAATCGTTAACTGCCCGGGAGAAATTCATGATCAATCTTCATTCATCTTTTATTACTCAAGAAAATCAAAACCGTAATTTTCTTTAATGGAAAATCAATGCTATAATTAATTTACACTAATTCTACGCTGAAGTACAGGGTATACAAAAATGGATGCACTGAAATACAGGATATACAAGTACAGTGATATACAGAATACACAATTATTAGTACACTGATATCAGGAATATACAAGAATGATCATAGTGAAATGCAGGATATTCAAGAATAAAGTACACTTGAATACAAGGTATACAAGAATGAGTACACAAATACATGATATACAAGAATGAATACACTGACATACAAGTTATACAATAATGAGTACACTAAAAAATGGGATATACAACAAAGGATACACTGAAATACCCAAAACGTTTAGCCAATACTTGGTACTTATACAGCCATAGGCGTATGACAAAGCCCTCACTTGTGTTAGTATCAAAAAGTAGATATTCGTGTGGAGTTGTTTCTTTGAGGTTACGTGTTATGAAAGTCGCACTACAATATCAGCAATGGAATATTCCCAATCTATTAATGGTTTCGGTCTACACTTTGTAATATCTGACACAGAATATTCTCATGTTGATGGTGTTAGTTTTTCCGGTAATCTTGTGGATGTTTACAATATAAATAAGGATGTGGTCACACATCGTACCTTATATACTGTCCTGTCCTGATAATCATGGTAAGATCCTTGGCTATGATTATCAACTCGAAGGCCAGCTAGGCTCTCATACCCAAGGGTTGTACGGAAATGCTCAACAGCTTAACGTGTGACGGTACAGTAAAAGAAAATGAAAGTAACTCCGGTGTGCTCTAAGCAGTTCAGCCAAGACACAAAGACATAACGTAACAAGTAGAAGCGCCTGTTAGAAATTGAGTAATAAAGGTAGAAGGATGTGTCACCTGCCACCACACCTTGTCTTATGATGTATATGCTGTTGCACGTGATGGCTGTCAACAAGGAAAGATCGACCAGCCAGAAGTCCTCCCACAAGTCAGACTTTTGTCACCTCAGATTATTCCTCCCTCAACGAGGTGGGAGCAAGAACAGACGACTGAACCTTCCGGGCAAATATCTTCATTTGCCTCCCGCTTCTCCCGCTGTAAACACTGACATCTTGTTTCACTCTAAGCTGTGTGTGTACAGCCGTCGTGAGGACATACGTCGGTGAGAACGTGACAGACGAGTGACACACCTGCTGGTAATCCCCAGGAGGAGGCGGCGTTGTCCGCCACCACCGGTTGACAGTACGGAGCCACCCAGCCCACCATGGCCCGCTGGCTACCACGTACCACGTACGCTTCACAACGCCGACCACCACTCCAACACGGAGTGGGCTTGAGACTCACTCCAACACGGAGTGGGCTTGAGACTCACTCCAACACGGAGTGGGCTTGAGACTCACTCCAACACGGAGTGGGCTTGAGACTCACTCCATCACGGAGTGGGCTTGAGACTCACTCCATCACGGAGTGGGCTTGAGACTCACTCCATCACGGAGTGGGCTTGAGACTCACTCCAACACGGAGTGGGCTTGAGACTCCATCACGGAGTGGGCTTGAGACTCACTCCATCACGGAGTGGGCTTGAGACTCACTCCATCACGGAGTGGGCTTGAGACTCACTCCATCACGGAGTGGGCTTGAGACTTCTATGTGTGTGTTACAGGGAGAGTTTTACACTCACGCTACTCTTTCTCTTAACCATATACACAGTAAAATAAGTAACCTCCTAGATGGGTTTTATGAATATCGAAACGATCAATACGACTCGGTTGTCTCAATAGGGCTGGTAAGCAGGATTACGCGAAACAAAATTCCTACTAATTGTGGCAGCCCCATTTTATACTTATTTCCATCGAAATTTGAAATCAGTAATACCTGGTAAATGACAGGAAATGTCGCCAACAATCTGTTATATTACAATATCATGAAAGCAAGACTACCAATGTGAGACCAGACTAACGGATATTTCTCATAATCCTTCGTCGATGGTGTCATATTGTTTCATACAAAAAATGTAAGATACTTTTTTTTTTCAATCGTGAGTACAAATATCTTAACATTAGGTATACACACACACACACACACACACACACACACACACACATGTCCACAGCCTAGCTTACGCCAGGTACCCAATCAACTACATACCCTAGAGGAGAAGATGAACAACTTGAGTTGGCTGTGAGTCGGCTGCTCTATCAGGACTTGAACCAGGACCAGTTAGATTGCCGAGTTGCAATGCATAAAGGTGTGTGTGTGTGTGTGTGTGTGTGTGTGTGTGTGTGTGTGTGTGTGTGTGTGTGTGTTATCAACAATACTTGTATAACTTCACAAAACCCGAAAGTTGACTCTGGAACCGTTGGAGGATAAGCAATCTCTCTGTGTTGAGCAACATCTCCAGCTCCGTCCGTCCGTATCCTTGTATTGAGCAATATAGTCAGCTCCGTCCGTCCGTCCGTACCCTTGTGTTGAGCAATATCGTCAGCTCAGTCCGTCCGTCTGTCTGTATCCTATGTTGAACAATATCGTCAGCTCCGTCCGTCCGTCCGTATCATTGTGCTGAGCAATATCTTCAGCTCCGTCCGCAGCCTTGACGCAGCAGCCATGTTCGGTGCTTGTCCCTACATATCCTGTGGTCGGTCCACCAAAGCCACTCACAGGGTATATAAATATTACCAGTGTCAGGACTGCCAAGCTGGCTGGCTACAGAAGGGAAGGAAGTGTGGCAACCGTGTGAAGGCAGGGGAAGGCAGCTCCAGTCCAGGTTTAACCTTTTGAGCACGACGACGATACGACCCTTAAGCACGACGTTACAGTTCTTGAACATGACGGTGCGACTCTTGAGCACGACGGTACAGTTCTTGAACATGACGGTACGACTCTTGAGCACGACGGTACAGTTCTCGAACACGTCGGTCCGACCCTTAAGCACAACGGTACGCTCATTCAGTATGATGGCCTGGCCTTTGGGTCAGGTCAAAGATCAAACCACCATATCCAGGGGTCGTACCGCCGTCGTCGTAAGTCACGAGTCGTTCCGTCTTCCTCATATGGTCGTGTCAGCATGGTGGCCACGAGTCACAGCTCGGCGGTGATGAGGTTAAGCAGCAAGAAAGTGGAGACGGTTTGGCGGGTGAGTCAGTGGAGGGGCCGGTGACTAATGCCACGCTGCTCATCACGCTCACCAAGATACACATCCTTCTGTACTCTCTCTCTCTCTCTCTCTCTCTCTAGCAATGACGCCCCACGAGTGTACGGCTCCCTCTTTGTGCCGTGCTAATAGGTAATTACACACGCACACATACATACACATTTGCCTAGCAAGCAAGCCTACTCTCCCGTACTCAACTCACAGTTATTACTCTCCATTATAGGCACAAGCACCCTTCCACAGCCACTCATCCCAAGAGTCACCACCACACAACCCCAGCCTTCCTGCCCGCTAGACGCACTCTCATTCATCTCAGGATGATCATCCACACACTTTTTTTTCATGTTAGCTGAGACGGCACGGGCAACTGAGGCTTTAATCAAGGCTATCCCATAAACGATATATAAATATACATATATATATATATATATATATACTAGCCTGTGACGGGTATCCATTTCACTGACCAATCCCTAGGGGCGGGTGAACAGCCGGGTTGACTGTGGACCGACTGCCGCAACCAGGATTCGAACCTATGCGCTCGATCCTGGGCGGCCCGTGAATGTATCAAGGTCAGGAACGATAACCGATACACCACGGGAGTCATTCATGTTACCTTACTACTCACCCTTCCTTACCATCCTCGATAACATCATCACACACCCTTATTCACCCATTCATGAGTCCTTACATACCCTCATATCCTAGTTTACTCAGCTTACCCATATATCCTCATGATATTGAGCCATCCTGCTATGATCTCTGGCTTATCCATATTCCCTAATCAACTATATCTGACCCTCAGGCTCAACTCATCATCTCTCTCACTCTAACCACATCACGTTCTGCACCACCTTGCCTCAAAATCACCCGTCTACTTCATATTCCGTCTACGCTAACAACTCACACATATGTCTTCATTGGTACGCTACTGTTACAACTACCACATCTGTCTTCATTATACTCCTCCCCTCACAAGGCTCACAGATCTGCCTTAACCCTTAATGTACCACACCCCTAGTGCAAAACTAATCTCCCCAACCATGCTCAAATAGCCCCTCTCTGCTCATAAGTCTGTCACCATACTCCTTCATAACTCAAAATGTCTGTCATAAGCATCCATGTTCCCACCCACTCACACAGCTGAGCTCGCTGCATCCATGCGCTTTGCCTGACTCATCACCAGAATACAGCAGGGGTTCCACCCATGTCTCACTAACTACAGCCGACCTTAATACACACAAACCTCCTTCCCCACACTTCTACAAGCTCTGCATTTACAAGTCCCCACAGCTATACCTTACAAGATCAACAACACTCTCGATATCTTTTTCTTTTAGCCGAGTCGGCACGAGCACCTGAATGCCCTAAACAAGGCCATATTTTCATCTCTCTCTGTCTGTCTGTCTCTCTCTCTCTCTCTCTCTCTCTCTCTCTCTATATATATATATATATATATATATATATATATATATATATATATATATATATATCCAGTTTACCGACCGAACCCTACGGAAGGTTGATTAATTCATGTTTACGTCAAAATCCACAAATGCACACTTGTCCCATAAATGCTATCAGGATCCAATAACTATAATAAATGGCGAACACTGATGCATTATAATGTATCAATGTTCACCAAATGTACACACACTCAAGGTGTATCACTTTTCGCAATAACATCCCTGTAACAGGGATATGATATCCGTAGAGTTCATCATAATAGCAGTATGTCCATTTTTATCCTAATATACAAACCCACTGGATACCAGGCAGACGCACTTATCATTACATCTATCATATGACTTTTCGAAAGATCAGAAACGTTATGTCCTGCAAGAAGACCTTCAGATTATCATCAACCGTTAAGCTCTTGTTGTTCACGATGACCTTCAGCTTATCAACGGCTAAGGTCATGTTCTGTGAGACAGACTTGAGATTATCAATCGAGAAAGTCATGTTCTATAAGCTGACCTTCATCTTACTACCGGCTACTGTCATGTTTTGTAAGACAGACTTCAGATTATCAATATTGTCATGTTCTACATAACATGACCTTGGGATTATCAATTGCCAAGGTCATGTTCTGTAAGATGACCTTCACGTTATCAAAAGCAATTTCGAACACCACAATCGCTTAGCCGAACGTAAAACATCTAAAGCCTAGTGACTGATTTACCACAACCTTCACGGTGATCTTGGAGAAGAAAACTTTTTTTCCAGTTCCATGATGAACAGAGGACAAGGTGTTTGCCAGGTACAGACCTGGCGAACCTAATTACACTAGTCTGATCCCGTCGCATCTAACATAAGTTTACGAAAAACTCGTTGGTGAGATGAGGCATGACAAAGACTAATGGAAGACAAACATATCTATACCCATGACGACGAAGAGTAACGTATTTATCTCCTCTCGTGGGTCAGTCTCTGTCCCAGCTGTGCGGGGAGGGCAAAGTCAGCAGACAGGAGGTGGTGGTGGTGGGGTGTGTGGGTGGGGCGTCGCGAGGAAATGCCTGGCTACAGTGCAACCCATGTCCCTTTTTCCTCAATGCCGCACTCTCACACCTCCCGCACCTAACCACACTTGCCCTTACCCTTAAAGGTTCCCGCCGCACTCGCTCGCATTCACCCCTCGACCATTTGTGGTACAACATAGCTATAAACACTCAAGAATCCAGTCTTATTCCAGAATCTTGGGAGAGGTAAACAGAAGGTATACAGACTCCTTATTGGTTTCCTTGGTGATGCGAGTCTGACAAAAGGGCGGGGGCCTTGACCGTCTCTCGACCGCCTCGCACCCACCTTCCACCTGAGAGGCCGCACCTGGGTTGAAGAGCGAGGGTCAACACCAGTGGACTATTCAGTGGAGGCATTTAAAAAAAAAAAAAAGGCTGGACAAGCGTCTGTAAAGTGCACCAGACTAGCCTGGATGTGGTAGTTTAAGTAGACCTACGGACCCGTGGCCTACGGAACAGAGGAGAAACACAACAGCTTGTTCCAGACCGAGTTATCGGGGTAGACCTCCGAAACTATAGCGCGGTATGGGTACAGTAAAACAAGGTCTCAGCCTGAGCTATGGGAGAAGACGACCTCCGAAACCACAGTACAGTATACGAGAGGGAAGTTACGGTCCCAGATTGAGCAGTGGGGAACAGAAGACCTCAGAACCATCGTAAGGTATACGTAAGGTATGGTCTTATACCGTACTGTAGGGGTAGACGACTTTCGGAAAGACTGTTAGGTGTTCGAAAGGTAAGATAAGGTACCAAAGCCTCCGAGACCAATGTAAATTAATATTCTAAACACAGCTGTGAGGGTAAAACACCCCCAGAAACCATCGCAAGGTATTTGTAAGGTAAGATAAGGCCCCAGACCAAACTGTGGGAGTAAGGGACTTCCGAAACAATCATAACGTAAGGTAAGGTCCTAGACCCTGATTTTGGGATAAAGAACCTCCGAAACCATCATAAGGTATACTTAAAGTAGGGTAAGGTCCCACCCCAGATGTGTATGTGTATGTGAAATCATCGTAAGCCATACTTAGGTAAGGTAAAGTCCCAGGCCGGGCTATTGGGGGAAGAAGACCTTCGACACCATCATAAAGTATACGTTAGGTACAGTAAGGTCCAAAACAACCGTGTGGGGAAGAAGACTTCTAACATCATGAGGTGAGGTAAGGTAAGGTAAGGTAAGGTAAGGTCACCGACCAAGCTGTGTGGGGGAAGAAGTCCTCTGGCACCATTATCATGTATACATGAGGTTAGGTAAGGGCCTACACCAAGCTCTCTGAGGGTAGAAATCCTTCGGGCACCATCATAAGGTGTATGTAATGTAGGGTCAGGTCCCAGACCGAGCCGTGTGGGGATAGAAGCCCTCGGACAACATCATACGTTATCCAAAATGTAGAGCAATGTTCCATACCCAGCTGTGTGCTTATGAAATGTCTGCGTGAAAACCGGGAGAAGTCTTCGGGGGTCTTCCACACATACAGCCTGAGCTGGTCCTAAGCCGCA